>NW_027509290.1:142500-192500 GCF_048541705.1 Temnothorax americanus
CGCCGCCGAGCGCGAGCACGCTTACCGCCACGCCGATTCCGCTCCGCTCCGCCGGCGGCGCGGCTCACGCGGGAATCGGCCTCCCCTCCCTAGCGTACCACCCGGGCGAGTATAAAATACCGGCGCCGCGACAGATAGACACTCCAATCCGAGTCTAGCTACCTGTACTCCGCTACCCTCGAGAGACGAGTACCTTTCCGCTTCCTAGGCCAGCTCACGAAACGGGGTACAGCGTTCTGTGCTTCGCTCGAGAGTTCTCGAGCGCTGACCGCCTTCCTACTCGGGACACCCCGTCTGCCACGGTAACCAGGGGTCGAGGGTGCTCGGCCTCTCGACAAGAGTTCTTGCCGCCGGAACAGTCGGACCTCCTCGTCAACCGATCGACCAGCCTAGCCCCTGGCCGTTCGTTTCCCTTACCTCCGCGCCGCATAATTAACACCGGATCGTATCGCGAGAAAGAAACCGCGCCGGATAACATACACGCGCCCGCGCCGCGATTCTCGCGCCGCGGGCCGACCAGCCATTGGCCGGCCTCAAGGCCCGTTCGCACGCGTACCGCATCGCGCCGGTGCGGACCACCTGATTCGCGTCCGCCGCATAAGCCGAATGCGCTCCCGAAATTTGTAATTATCGCGACCGTCTTATAGAATATAATCCGTCCGCGTCCGCCGCATAAACCGAATGCATATCCGTACTCTGTAATTGAACCACTGTAATAAACCACGTTCCGTATCAAAACTGCCTTCTGTCTCTGGGCCTACCATCGAACTCCTGGTCCGGCGAGCTAGTCCGCGTTCGATATAAACAGCCAAAAGGCAGGCCGTTACAGTCCTTTATCCTGAAAGAATATTTGTTAAATGTCATTTGTGTTCTATTGCAGACATATACGAATCGGAGTAAATATGTATATACAAGTTGGAGTGAAATATATGTTTTAACATGTCTTTATCGGAAAGCAATATTATGTATTATATGTATACTATAGACATTAAAAAAGTGTAAGCTTAATTTTATCAAATTTTATTAACAAGTTTATGTGTTTGTAAAATATGCTGATAACATGCGCGACACATATATTATTTAAATACCACGATATAGATAATACATTATACTGCATCCCGTGAATGCAGTAAGCAACACTTATACACAACATAATGTATTTTATTATACATATATGAAGAAGAGTAATTTACGTCAAATTATTAAGATGAGCAACATATCTCTTATTTTGTCGAAAGTACACTCAGTTAACACCACTACTTTGTCTAAAAAAAAATAAATGATTCAAAATTTTATTATTGGTTTGAGACTGTAAAAAAAATAATAATTATTATGACACTGCATGGTACAAAAACTGTTGTCAAAACTGTCTTTAGCGAAAACATCTAAAGCCCTCTGTGTCTACGTAACTAGAAATCGCTCCGAGCTCTCGGACGGAGAAAGAAGTGGTCAATCGCATTGATCAATAGACCAAATTGTTCAAATGCGATTGATCAATTCCCTCTCTATACGAGATCTCGGAAAAATTTTTAACATCGTGGACACAAGGCTTTAGATTCACGATTAGTCTCACAACGTGTTGCTTTTAAAATGAAAGCGAACATCTCTAAAGCCTTGTGACTATGGTACTAGAAATCATTTCGAGATCCCGAACGGAGAAGGAATTGATCAACCGCATTGGTCAATTAGTCGAATTGTTCAAATGTATTATTTATTCTTCCGTCCGAGATCTCGAAGCAATTTTTAGCATATTGCACACAAGACTTAAGATTCTCGCGGCGGCGTTGCATTCTGAACACGAGCAAAAAGAGTAAGATTCTCACTGTACTTACCCACGTAAAAATTTCCGATGTTGTTTAACTGGCCCAACATTGGCCCAGTATCGGCGGCCAAGAGTTGGCAACCAATCTTGTCCCAGTACTGGTTTAAAAGTCGGGCTTATAACGGGCCGTTACAAAATACAGACGTGGGCCAATATAGGCTGCAAGACAGGCCAAGCTCTGGCTGCGGTACAGGCCCCGTACTGGGGTATATATATTGCCGATAGTATATATTGGCTCAGTATCGGCGGCCAAGAGTTGGCAACCAATCTTGTCCCAGTACTGGTTTAAAAGTCGGGCCTATAACGGGCCGTTACAAAATACAGACGTGAGCCAGTACAGGCTGCAAGACAGGCCAACCTTTGACTGCGGTACAGGCCCAGCACTGGGATGCATATATTATATGATACATATATAATCGCAATAATCATTACGCAATATTCATATATTTATTACACGCTTATGCTATTACAAAATATAAAAAAAATCTTATTAATCTAATAATAGGGTATTAATAAGGTATATTTATAATTAAACAACTAGCAAAATATACATACATATATCTTTAATATAAGTTTGGTAAATATGCATATTAGGTCAAACCTCACCGATGACCTTGACCTTGACATATGTTGTCAAGGTCACCCTCCTGAGTGACCTTCAGAAGGTTTTAGCCGGCGGTCATTGTTTATTAAAAAGTTATAAACAAAAAAAGTTTGAAAAATATAGCAGATATTTTGAGTATTGGAAGGCATAAATGACTAATATTACGTTGTTTTTTTTAAAGCAGAGAATACTTTATTTTGCGAGAAAGTCGCTGCCTTACCAAATACAACATTTAAAGTAGTAAATTGTTGATAAATTAAAGTCTTATATTTAGATTAAATGGAGGGGTTAAAGCCATAATGGTGTGTCACTTTTTTTAACCTATCGAGTTGACTTCATAAATGCAGTCTACACATGCAAGTATGTTGAAAGAAAAAGGAAAAAAAATGGTCAAAAAAATTACACCACTATGGCTTTAACCCCTCTATGTAATCTAAATATAAAGTCTATTTTGTGGATTGTAGAGGATCGAAAATGATGTATGCACGCATACATACATTTTATGTTTTCATTCGGCTTTATAATCGATGGTTGAAATATTAAGCGATTGGCTGTGTTCGAGGAGCGCGCTATCAGACTGATTTCATTCCAGCTGCATTGTCCGGTAAACGTAAACGCAGTAATTATAAAAGGATTTCTCTGGACGAAAATACGAAACCTGCACTTACGTTTTACGTGCAAAAGAATAATAAGCAATCAAAATAATCCAACACACAGCACAGTTTTAATCACTGACCAGTGAAATTGAGTTTGAGTCGAGGGATCAAACATCATTAAAGGAAACATTAATTCTTCAATGAGATTTTGTAAGTACTCATCATTATTTGAATTAATCACGGTATACCGTATGTACGTATTACAGAAACAGTGCTTTCTCAGTCCGTCATATTAAACAATATGTTGCTTGCACATCAGTATTATATACTCCTTTCATTTAACTTTGTATGTACTTGATTTTAGAGAAGTTTGTATTTTAACCTAGAATAAATCTGTGTAGATTGTATAAGAAAGTCAAGAGTCCAGTTGTTGGCTGATGTTTAGCACTCTTCTGACATAAACCAAGTACGATTTTTATAGTCTTCGATCTGCCTGGCCGAAAACTTACTAGCATTTGTCGAATTCTAATTGCGAACAAAAAGGTAATTCCGAATCGACCGTAATCAATGACGTGTACTAATTATAATTTTCTTAATTTGCTTAATATATGACACATGTTTCCCTGTGTTCTAAATTTTAGTATATGATAATCAAATAATGGCTTTCACGGATTGTAAAAAGTGGTATGCCAAGGTTAAATATTACAATGGCAATGTTGAAGATATTTCAGTTTGTAAAATTAAAACTAAAGATGGTAACCAGTTTTGTCCTAAAGACTATACAGATTTCAACGCCAATGTTTTACATTCTGTAAAAACAGCAATGAACGATATAGAAGGAAAAAAACAAAAATACTATGCCTGGATTGGCAGGCTTGCAGGTAAGACTTATAAACTAACTATTAAAATAAATTATTTTTTAAAACAATGCAATGATAATAATTCTATAACTCTTATGTTTATACATATACTGTCTCGATATTATATCCTTATTTTCTAGGAAGTGTTGAAGAATTAAACAATACCAATAAAAGAATTAGTTGGCCTGCATGGCCTGCAGATAATACTTGATGAACCTGACAATACTTCCCAAGATGAAAGACAACAAAAGATAGCATCTTCAATTTTAGCCCATCGACAAAGAGCGGTAAAACTTTAACCATTTGACCATTTTAAGATGTAGGCACATTAATAATTTAAAGATGTTGTAAATGTTATTTAAGAAATAATGAGAGAAAATACCTTAATATTTTCAAGTTTTTTTAAACATATTGATATGATCAGATTGCTTTCAGATTTCTAAATGTAAATACTAAAAGTTTGGGATGTGTCCACTTCTAATGTATCAATATTTTTAATATGCTTCTTTTCTTTAAAATGTATATTTTCTGCTTTTACAGGCAAAACAAAAAACTAACAAAAGAGCAACAGCAAATAAATATGAGAAGTTTCTATATAATAATAGTCTTCAAAAAAATTCAGTACCAGAAATTATTGATTCGTCTGAGCAGACAACAGTAGATTCTGAATCTGCTGCTAAAAGATGCTCCCAAGATAAAGAAAATATATCCGTCAATAGTGAAAGTAAGACCGTGTCTGTTACGTTTGAAGAGTTGAAAGATCTTTTGAATAAGAAAATGAAGAAAATGGAAGAGAAAATAGATGAGAGAGTCAAAAAGATCGAAGTAAATATTCTTGGAAGCATACAAAAACAAGTTTCATAAGCGTATGAAAATACAATTTTGAAAATGGAGCAAGTGTTGGGTAAGTTTAATTTCAGCACTTCAGATAATGTATTATATGTTACAGAATGGTTAAACAATTCACGAAGTAATTCAGAGTTCATTGAATCATCTATTATATGGGTGAGTCGAGTTAGTGCAATTATTTTTTTTTATTTTTACAATTAAATATTAATTCAGTCAACGATTTTAACTGCTGAATTATTAGAATATTATTAGATTTCAGTAATTAAAGTCATGTGCATGTAAGACATAATTCTTTTAATAATAGTTTTTATTTTATCTTTCTAGCATTACTTTCTTCAAGTTTTGTTAACAATTTATGTTTATAAAATAATTTAATACACCTATGAATGTTCTCAATAGACATGTCTTTTAGTGACATTGTTTACTAATAATTTAAAAAAGTTTAATTTTATCTATACTTTTTTCATAAATATTTCACATTATTGCTCAATAGAACAGCTCTTTTTTTAATTAAACCTTCTGTGAGTTATATGTACACTTAATTTAAAAAAATTAGAAATATAATAGCATGTTGAGTTATAGACAATTCTACTTATTTTTAAGGTATTCCTTTCACGGAGGAGCGTATTTTGTAGGCGCTTAAGCAGGGCCTCAGCAAATTTGTATATTGCATTAAACTTATATAAAATCAAGTTATAATTAATTATTGATATTATGTTTAATTATAAGAAAAAAGTGAAAATATTATGTGTATTTAGACATTTTTCATTTTTTGGTAAATTTTACTATGAGAACAATATGGCAACGCTGCGCGTTTCAGGGCGCCGATTGTAAAATGAGAAGTTGATAACAAAAGTGTCAATGTAAATGTCAATTTTATTAATCAAAGAATATTGTGACATTTTCTTTTTATCAAAGAGAGATTTTATAATAATAATGAGTGATAAGAAACATAAAGTGAGGAGTAATGTGGGCAAAAATAAGGGACAATTTGTGAAAATAAAAGTTGATAATAAACCGTATGTGATGAACTGAATTGTGACATGAGCGCACAACTTGCGTTGCCAAATAATTCCTTGAAAGTCGCCATTAAAAATATTCATCTATAAACCACATTTCAAGTCAACTTTTAACATAAATATTTTGTTTAAATATTCGGTGACTCTATATTTTTATCGGCACTATCGAAAGTATAGAATTTAGCAAATATGTAGCGCAGTTAATATTTAATATCTTAAAATATTTGATAAACAAATTATTATATTGAAATGTGGAAAATAGATTTTCGATAACGTCACATATAAAATATCGAATTTTCAAAGTCATAATTCTTCTTTATATGTTCGGTAATGTGGTTTAATTTTTTTCTAGCGTAAAGATATGCATTTTAACTTTCTCGTACCAAAAAATCAATTGATTCTTAAGATTTTGGTGTCATGAAAGGAATACCTTAATATATTACGAAATTTATAAAACAAGCAACTAGTAGTGTATATAAGGGTGTTCCAATCCGGGGGCTCCGAGGGGGGTGAGGGAGGGGGGGAATCGGATTACGCGGGGGTTGAGGGGGTGAGGGAGGGGGGTATCGGATTACGCGGGGGGTGAGGGGGTGAGAAAGGGGGGTATCGAATTACGAGGGGAGGTAAGGGAGGGGGGTATTGGATTTCGCGGGGGTAAGGGGGAGGGAGGGTGTCGGGTTACACAGGGGTATCGGATTTCGCGGGGGTGAGAGGGAGGGGGGTGTTGGGTTACACAGGGGTATCGAATTTCGCGGGGGTGAGGGGGAGGGGGGATATCGGGTTACACAGGGAAATTAGATTACGAGGGGAAGACGTTCGCGGTCGCGCCACGGGTCCGCGTGGGGGTCCGCGGGGGCCGCGTGGAAGTCCGCGGTTGCGCACTAAACTTATACTCCTTAGTAGTAGACGTTTTTGTCTCTACAAACTCGCTACGCGGTTTGCGTAGGCAATCAGCGCCTTGTTCATGAGGGGAAATCGACTCCTCGTCAGGCGGAACAGGTCCTCCCGCGCGCGGCCGGGCGCGGATATTGTGCCCCCAAACGGAAGCCGGGGCGCGGGAGGAGCGTTTCTTTCTTTAAACACCTCTATAGCGTCTTCAAACTGGGGAGCGTCGGGCCCCCTCAAAATTTCACTGTCTTCTATGTCTTTAGGCACAAAAGGTTCGCGCGGAGACATTACAAGAAACTTAGTTTAATCACCCAAACACAAAACACGTTCGTACACAAGAAACTCGTAAGAAATATATACGTGTAACACTTTGCGCGGACTCGACAAGACTGAATTCAATGACGGTTGCAGAAATCGCCAGAGAAAAAAATATAATGGCGGTGTATAAAACTGATAGTCGCGATACGTCTCGCATTACACCTGCGAGCGCCGATGTCCGCCAGAACTAGTCCAGTCAAAATACGATTTGACCTAGAAAAAATTGCAACACAAGGTTTTATGACGTGATTGTGTTCAGAAAAATATACTGAACAACATATTCAAATTCCGCCATTTTCCGCTATCCCTAAGTATGTTTTTTATTAACAATTTATAAACAAATTCGTTTATCTCTACAAATACGAAGAATTTCGAAATTTTTGTAGAGATCAAAGTTGTAGAGCAGACAAATATCTACAAAAAATGTTTCTATGAGTTTTTCGAAATATCTCATATTATTTGAGATATTTGCAACGGAAGCTGAAAACATTATAGCGCTGCGCGCTTACGGCCAACATTAGCCAGATAAAATAGCATCTGTTTCCAGGGTAACCACAAGGAAGCTGTAGGCTCGATTGTCACCCCATTTTTTGTTTTTTTTTTATTGTTTTTGTTTTTAATATTTTTAAATTCTTGTTTTTAATTTTTAATTTTTTCATTTTTTATATTTGAATGAGTGTACAGTAGAGTGCAGTATAACGCTCGCTAGTAGTTCGGACTCGACCGACTCGATCACGCGCATTCACGCCACGAACCGAAGAGCCAAAAACAAAAACGCATTAAGCAGACGACTAGCATCGGCCGCCTCGCCGTCTGGTCTCCGCTTGCCTTGACGAAACGCACGCACTTCGAAAGCGCGAAACAACGCCTATTTCTAAAAGATCGCGGATACTACATCTATATATGTAAACATATACATACATGTAGCATAGATAACACTAAAAATTGTGTATTTGCACCATGGAGTCTTTTTGCATTATATGCAAAAAAATGTCAGTGAAGCAGATGATGCTTTTGTTTTAACACAAAAAGGTGCTAATGGCATTAATAATGCAAGTCTTGAGCGTAATAACAAATTAAATGCTGTAGTTGGAAACTATGTTCATAAACAGTGCCGACGAGTCATTGCGACAAAAAACGTATTACATGAGACAAGAAAAGTAACGTTTGTATTGTTCAGTCTCCTATGACGCGAAGTAAGGAAATAAAAAAGTTTGATTTCCAAACTTGTTGTCTATTTTGCGAACAAACAGTTTTGAACTCAGGTTCTGAAATTTTATCTGTAAGAACACTTCAGTTTCAATCCACTATTGAAGAGATATGTAAAGCACGTAAAGACAAGTGGGCTACAGATGTTCAGGTAAGAATGAATTATGTTCTGGATTTATGTGCTGTTGACTGTAAGTATCATCGAAGTTGTTCTGAGAACTTTAGAACTGGAAAAATGATCCCTAAACGTTATAGTACAACACAAATTGATACAATAACAACAGAAGTGACAAAAAAGCCTAGAGTTGGACGACCAACAAACACAGACCAGTTGGATGCTTGTATTAAAACCATTGAATATTTCAAAGAAGCAAGCGACAATCAAATTTCACTAGCATCATTCTGTGTAAAAATGAAAGACTTTATAGATAATCCTGACGTAGAACCTTACGGAATAAAACGTGTTAAACAAATTATTGTAGAGCGTTTTCAAACTGATGTTTTTATAAGCTCAACTGAAGGATGTTCGGATGTAATGACATTTCGCAAGTCTGCTGAATCTATCCTACACGAATATTATACCCTTCCGAAAAAGGACGCAGAATCAGATAAATGTAACATTATAAAAGCTGTCGGAGACATAATTAAAAATGAAATAAAAACAGTTATTACCGCAAAAAATGAATATGATGTTCTAAACAAACTTTCTCAGAATGACTGCCTCGAGTACATAACTCCCTCCCTTCGATTACTACTGTCGTCTATTATTTCCAACGGTGATAGTGAGATTGTCATAGCTTCTATCGGGCAGGCTATAATGCAAGCTGCAAGACCATGTGCTATAATAGCTCCGTTGCAATTAGGTTTGGCCATTCAGGTACACCACCACACGTCATCGCGATTTTTAGTAGACGTTTTGAATAAACTTGGGTTAGTTCATCGTATAATGAAGTTCTCAATTTTGAAAAATATGCAGCTACTTCTAAACAATGTCTGCCAGATAATTTAAATCAAAATAGAGAACTTCAATCTACGAATGTCATACTTTTTATTGCCGATAATGTTGATCACGATATTTGCACAATTGATGGAAATGGCACGTTTCACGGTATGGGGATTATTGCTGCAGTAACTCCGGCACCTATTAAAAAACCATTAAAGATCCCTCGATTAAAGGTTTCAGCAGAAACATTAAAAGAGGTGGGAAATATACAATTTTATGTATATAAGAAACCACAGGACCGTTACATCGCTTACAATGATCTTCTTTTATTTCCATCAGAGTACGACAGCAAAACTGATCTTTTATGGTACATGAGCTGGTTTTTTCATCAACCGCATCCTGGTTGGTCTGGATTCATGCAATCGGTTTATAAAAAAGATTACCCTGGAAAAGCTACCATTTTCTTTCTACCTATGATAGATCACAACCCAACCGATATATCTTGTGTATACACAAAACTGTTGTTCGTAAGTCGTGAAGCTAAGAAACAAAATATGGTACCTATTATAACTTTTGACCAACCATTATATTGGAAAGCAATAACGATTTTATCTTGCGAATCGACTGATAGTATTTTAAAGAATACAATCGTTTTGTTAGGGGGTTTTCATACTAGGATGAGCTTTTTAGGTTGTATCGGTTACGTCATGGAAGATTCTGGACTCGAACAAGTCTTAGAACAAATATATGCACCAGGTTCCGTTAAACATATTTTAAGTGGAAAAGCTATTTCACGAGCTGTACGTGCCCACAGCATTGTAGATCTGGCTCTTCACTTAATAATGTTAACACCATCATATGGCACGTTTGACGAAAACGCAGTAAATTGTACATATAATAACGATTTAAATCAAGCTTCTAATTTGTATGAATGTGCAATTGCTAATAATGCTAATGCTAGGTCGTTTAATGGAATTCTTTTGTCTGATGCATTGGACCGGGTTTCTAAGGTATTGCAACAATTTCGAGACGAAATACAATGTAGTAGAACTGCAAAGCTATGGTTGCAGTACGTAGATATGGTATCAATTTTAAGACAATCTATTAAAGCCGAACGCATAGGCGATTGGAACTTGTACTTAAAATCATTATCTGACATGTTACCATATTTTGCTGCTACAGGGCATAATAATTACACAAAATCAGTCCGTGTACATCTGCAAAATATGGTAAACCTCGAGGAAGAACACCCTGATATTTATATGCAGTTTCAATCAGGCCACTTTGTCATTAGGAGAAGTGATAACGTCTGGGCCGGGCTTTCCCCAGACTTGGTTATCGAACAAGTTTTAATGAGAAATTTAAAATCTGCTGGTGGCTTAACTAGAGGCAGTGGAATGAGCGATACGCAAAGGTGCATTTGGACACAATCAATGCCGGTTCGTGTGCAGGTCAATGAAGCCATGCAAGAAATCATAGATTTAAAATATGTTACCTCCGATCAACATGTGGAAAATAAAAATTTTCGTATTAATAAAGATACATCTGATACTGAAGTTATTTTCGAATTTCTGCGTCCTCTTGAGCCATTTAACAAACAGCATCAATTGCGAAATATTGTTACAGGTATCACTGCGTCTGATAATGTTAATGTTGACATGGCGAAAAATATCGGTTACATCATCTTAAACGATATGACTGGTAAAACAGTTAATGCCTACACGTTCCGTCGTAAAGACAAAGCGCGAAATATGAGCTTTAAAAAAGCTCTGAAACTGAATGATGAGGAATTGCACATTGATCAAGCGCTTCTTTTTCAACGTTTGGCAACTATTGCTACAAGAGAAAATACTTATCTTGAAGAAATCATGTCCTACGAACTTTGCACGTATCCGCCTTCACTTTTTGAATCTTCAAAAATGCTAAGGCCTGCTAATAAACCTTCATTGGCAAACGCTATTGCTAAAAAAATTAAATATGAAGCAGTCCTATCGTCAACAGCTGAATGCTGTCAGCAACCCTTTCATAATATTATTGACGGAGGTTGGCTGTTACACAAAGTACCATGGCAGCAGAACGAAACATTTGATGCAATATGTGATACATATGTTGATTATGTAATGCGCAACTATGGCAAATGTTGCATTGTATTTGATGGTTACAGTTTACAACCGTCTACAAAGGACATCGCGCATCTGAGACGGACAAAAGGTCTGCTAAGTCGTACTGTTGAATTTACAGGTTCAATGCGACTTACAATAAAAAAAGATGAGTTTCTCCGAAATGTTGATAATAAAAATAGAATTATTCATGCTATTGGCAATAAATTAGCTATGTCCGGTTGTACAGTGTCTTATGCACCAAGTGATGCTGACGTTTTAATTGCTACTACTGCCGTTACAAGCGCCAACTCATATCCTACATGTGTAATAGGGAACGACACAGATTTGCTTATATTACTAATATATCATGCAGATCCAAACAAGTTTGATTTATATTTTAAAACCGAAGCACAAAATTGGCATATTAGCACAATACAAACAGAGCTTGAAACAGAGATTTCTTCTTTACTTTTAATCGTACACGCTTTTTTTGGTTGCGATACGACATCTTCGATTTATGGCGTGGGAAAGCAAGTAGGACTTTCTTTTATTTACTCTAATAATAATTTCCGAGAATGTGCAAAAGTATTTTCAATGCCAAAAGTATCTACACAGAATCTTATAAATGCTGGAGACGAAGCGCTCTTATCCATTTATAAAGCCAAAGAGGGAGAAACTTTAACTTCTTTACGGCTCAGAATGTTTCTCTCAAAAATAACCACATCGACTTGCTTCGTGTCGCCTGAAAGATTACCCCCTACTCCAGCATCGGCGAAATTTCACTATTTCCGAGTTTATTATCAAATAATAATATGGAAATCGAAGTCTTCGGAATTAAAAGCAGAAAATTGGGGATGGAGTTGTGATGGCAACAAGTTAATACCGATTACAACGGATAGTAAACCAGCTCCAGATAAAATTCTTAAAGTTATCCGTTGTAATTGCAAGAAAGACTGTCAAAGTTTAAGATGTACTTGCAGAAAAAATGGATTACCGTGTACAACAGCATGTACAAAATGTATGGGGGTAAGTTGCGTTAATTTGGGGTTACAGGAAGACACAGAAAATTATTAATTATTTAACAAAAACCAAAAACAAAAAAATTAAAAAAAAAATTAAAAATTAAAAACAAAAATTTAAAAATATTAAAAACAAAAACAATAAAAAAAACAAAAAATGGGGTGAAAATCGAGCCAACAGCCTCCTTGTGGCCACCCTGGAAACAGATGCTAATTTATCTGGCTAATGTTGGCCGTAAGCGCGCAGCGCTATAATGTTTTGAGCTTCCGTTGCAAATATCTCAAATAATATGAGATATTTCGAAAAATTCATAGAAACATTTTTTGTAGATATTTGTCTGCTCTACAACTTTGATCTCTACAAAAATTTCGAAATTCTTCGTATTTGTGGAGATAAACAAATTTGTTTATAAATTGTTAATAAAAAACATACTTAGGAATAGCGGAAAATGGCGGAATTTGAATATGTTGTTCAGTATATTTTTCTGAACACAATCACGTCATAAAACCTTGTGTTGCAATTTTTTCTAGGTACCCCCTTTTTTTCCGTATTTTGACTGGACTAAACATCGGTGCCTCGTTTCTATGTTATGATATGCGATATTTGATTGCAAATTCAAGCAGCCGGAGTTTTGGCGGACGTCGCATATACGGCTCGAATAGAAATGCGCGCGAAGAAAATATAGTATGATTTATACTTAAAAAAACAATCTATCTATGCAGTACGTTAAAGACAAAGGAAGAAATGACGTCATCGGAACCTGTTGGAACATGTTCGTTGTAAACAACATTTTCGAGGAAAAAGGGGGTGTTATCGCGTAGACTAAACAATTTCACGCTATTTTTTTTACGACGCAGTACGCGAAACAAAGGAAAAAATCTTTCAAAAAATTAGTTGGAGCGAGAGAGAGAGCAAAGGGTATATAACGAGGGATGAAGCGCATCGAGCCGCAGTAGTCAGATTTGAGAGTGATACATCGATCGAAAAGTATCGCGGTTTCTTCGTTATTGTATGGTTGAACATTATCACGTGCAAGTGCTCTGGAAAAGAGATTCTTTTATCGCTCAATCGCAAAGATGTTCGTCCTGCTGTCGAGACCTTCGAACATTCGCGATTTTAGCGCCGAACAGCTGCAATTTGTGCCGAAAACCGTTCTGTTGCAAATGTGCGGCGATCACATTTACTACGTGTGGGACAAGCTTCCGGAGCATATAAAGGCGGATTCGGAGGTTCAGACCTATCGTCGCTGTGACAAACATTACAACCAATCGTGGCAGCGAACGCACATCGACGGTCCCGCTCCGATGATTAAGGATTGCGGCGAATGTCAACGAAACAAACATTAGCTTTTGCGACGTGAACATTTTTTTATTTTTTTATAACAGTGAGCAAGAAGAAATGACGCTTGACAATAATCGCTCGGTGTTACCGGACTATGAAAGTGATGAAAGCGATGACATTCCATACTATTGCAACCGTTTTTCCTATGGTGACCATTTAATAGATGATATCGCCAATGCTTTGCGTGATGAAGATCGAAGACGAAAATCGACGGATGTGCAACGAATATCATTGGTGCAGTTTGTTCGCGATCGCGAATTCGGGATACGCGGAACCAATAAACGCATCGTTAGACGAGGAGTTGTTATCAATACCGATAAGCATCCTTATGACTGGAAGTCTAACATAAAACGAAAAATATACATACAGGTGCGGAACGAGGTAAAAGAATGTGAAGCTCGTCTAGTTCGTGATAATCCTTTATACATTAAACTGTTTAAACATGACTTTAAGTCGCAGTATGAGGAGTATCGCTATTGGGCGACTACAGTTATGCGTGAGATAGAAAGCTGCTCAGTCGATCTGTTAGTTCAAATTCACACAGGCACTGGAAAGTGCGTTGAAGTGGTGGCGAGGTACAATGTGCGTCTGATAAACTATTACCGTTTCATCAACAATAAAATGCAAAGAACTCTTAAACGTGAACTTATCGATTGTGATAATTGGCACTGTAATGTCCCTTTCTTCAGTCTTTATAAATTTATGTTGGAACACTATAACATTCAGTATACCTATCAACATTGTCCAGCGTATCATCGATGCGTGTGCAAGTGCCCCTTCGAAAAGTGTGACGTAATCAACATGACTACATTATGGAATATGCGTCGAATTCGTGGTGATGAACAACCTGAATCTGATGAACAACCTGAATCTGATGAACAACCTGAATCTGAATAGATAAAACATGGAGCAATTCGAGCAAACCAAACGCGATCTGTTGGAGCTGTCCGACCAAGTAACTACTTTGGGTGAATATTTTACATGGACGCTGCAATGCGCGGAATTCGTCGAGCAGCTCGAGACACGAGCTCGAGACTTTCGCAGTAGTGCCAAACGTCCGCTCTCGATCGGGCAGAGGCAATCGTTGGTTGCCAGAATAGCGCGACTCGAGGGTGTGAAGTCGCGATTGAAAAGACAATTTATCCATAGCGGTGGTGATTATGCAAACGCCGGTAACAGTAGCGACACGCGCGCGGTAAAACTTGTATGGCGAGAAATCAATGCCGCGTTCAAAACGCGAATAATGACCGGTGCAGTAATTAATATAGACCATATAGAGCCGCGACAATTTTTAGAAGACGCCTGCAGCGTAGTGTGCAAGCGAGTGCGAGACATTATAAAAAAACATAACTGTGTCAAAGTAAACACTGCGTTCAACGGGGAGTTTGTGGCAGGTGATAAACGTGACAATAAGAGTATATGTACAAATAACATAGAACTCTGTCGTACATCGCACTTGCGCGATTGGTACGAGCGGCACGTTATCGAGCCCACATTAGCGAAATTCAAGGAGTTCCAGGAACGCGACAATGGGTGGGCGTTCACTCGAATCCTCAATTTGACGGTGAACGTCAACAAGTACAATCCTTTGCGCGCGGGGTGTCACTTGGAATTGTCTAAAGACATTAAAGTAAAGAACGCGGTGATCAATGTGCTGTCTATGGACAATGCATGTTTTGCATGGTCAGTGGTCGCCGCCTTACATCCAGCCGAAAGACATTCAGAACGGGAACCATCATACCCGCATTATTCAAGGGTATTGGATTTACGAGACATTGAGTTCCCAATGACGTTGAGTCAAATTAAACAGTTCGAACGACTCAACAATATATCCGTTAACGTCTATACCATCGAGGGGCAGAAGACGTCAAACGTTCTTCCAATACGGCTTACCGACCGCACGAGTGTTAAAAAACATGTGAATCTGCTGTACATGCAGGATCCGCGAGACAACAATGTTGGACATTTCGCGTGGATTAAAAATCTATCCCGTCTTGTGAGCTCACAATTGAGCAAGCATCATGATCAGAAGTACATTTGTGATCGGTAGTACTTATATTTTTTAAAAATATATATATTATTTTTATATTTTGTGTATAAAAAAATTTATATTTATGATTCTTTTTTTGCAGATGTCTTCACTACTTTAGTTCGAGCGATAAGTTGCAGTCTCACACTGTGGACTGCCGAAAGGTAAACGACTGCGCTATCAAACTACCGAGTGAAGACAACAAGTGGCTGTGCTTCAAGAACCACAGCAGGAAAGAGCGACTTCCCTTTGTGGTATACGCCGATCTGGAGTGTGTGCTGCAGAAGACACAACCGGAGACGGAACACGCGTCATACGCCTATCAACATCATCGAGTATGTAGTATAGCATACTACGTACAGTGCTCGTACAATGAAACGTTATCAGCGTATCGATTTCGTCGCGATAACGACTGCGTCGCGTGGTTTGTCGAGGAACTCAAAGGATTGGCGCATCGCGTAAAAAACATATTGTCCGACATTGTATGCATGGTAGACCTAACGCGAGACGAGTGGGAGACATTTCACAGCGCGGCGCAATGTCACATATGTGAAAAACCGTTCGCGCCAAATGATAATCGTGTACGCAATCATTGCCACCTAACTGGGCGTTACAGAGGTCCAGCACACTCGACGTGCAATCTAAATTATAAGGATTCTCACTTTATCCCAGTAATATTCCACAATCTATCAGGCTATGACGCGCATTTCATTATCAAGGAGATAGCTGCCGCGTTCGAAGGCAAGATTAATGTACTGCCTATAACAAAGGAAAAGTACATCTCATTTACTAAACACGTGAAAGACACCGTGGAAAGATCTGATTCGCGAAGCGATATAAAATTAAGATTTATCGACTCGTACAAATTTCTGAGCGCGAGTCTCGCAAAATTGGCATCCTTCCTTGATAAGGATAAATTAAAAATTATACGTTCCAAATTTTCCGCGTTATCCGACGACGATTTCAAATTATTGACGCGAAAAGGTGTCTTTCCATACGAATAGGTGGACAGCGTCGAAAAGCTGGAGGATACGTGTTTACCACCGCGCGATTCATTTTACAGTTCCTTGACCGGTGACACCGTATCTGAGAGCGATTACGCGCATGCCGCGAACGTATGGCAGCGATTCTCTGTTCGAACCCTGGGCGAATACAGCGATCTATACCTGAAAACCAATGTCTTGCTGTTGGCCGACGTGTTTGAAAATTTCCGCGACAGCTGCGTCGCGAGTTACGGGCTTGATCCCGCGTACTACTACACTTTACCAGGCTTTACGTGGGACGCCATGTTGAAACATACGTGTGTCAATTTCGAACTGCTGATCGACATTGACATGGTTATGTTTATCGAACGTGGTATTCGCGGTGGTCTGAGTCAATGTTCCGGCAGATACGCGCAGGCCAACAACAAGTACATGCAGTCGTACGATTCATCGAAACCGTTGTCGTACCTAATGTACTTCGATGTCAACAACTTGTACGGCTGGGCGATGTGTAAACCACTACTCTACGCGTAGTTTCGATGGTTTGAAGACGTTTCAAATTTCGACTTTAGCGCGATCGCTTTTGATTTGCCTACGGGCTATAATCGCGTGGTGATCAACGCTCGTCACGAATTGATCTTGATACGAGCGCGCAACGACAACATTTCCCTGGTGGGAAGTCTCGCGTTGGAGCCAACTATCAAAATACTCAAGATACAATGGCGAATGCCTTACGTGGTATTGCACGAGATCAACAAACTGTCGATGCTGCGCACCTTGGAAGACGGACGATATCTAAGTATGGGTTTCCGTTCGTGGGATCTGTACGAGTATCCCCTGTTGCAGAACACGACCAAGCATTCGTGGGCCATTAAGACCGCGACCCAGCTTGAGAAAGCGCAATACGTCGTCTTCGTTCTGCAGACGGGTCGGAAGAACGTCATGTCCGCCGACACAAGCCGATTCGACGACTGCAACTTGACCAACGTAAAACTCTATCTAAACTCGGAAGTTTATCCGTACGACGACCTGAATTTGGACTTTGGTAAACACAGATGGGCGATTCTGTACGATATGTACGCACGTTTCTGCAAGGGATACTACGGATACGAATATCTCGAGCCGAGTCTCACCGTTTCGACTTTTCTACGTAACGGTCCGTTTGTGATCATCGATTGCTCTCGCCAAAACGAATCCGTCAAAAACGCCACCGTGGATGTTAGACTAAAATTCGACTGCATGGAGAACGTACCGCCGAATACCTCCGCGTACTGTCTCATCATACATGACCGCGTGATTGAGTACAACCCGTTGACGAACGTGGTGCGCAAAATAGTCTGAATGTTCGCGGCAACGTCGACGTAAATATTTTCTCTTTCTTTCCATCAATCTCCGATACAATTATTGAGAGGGTAAGGGAGGGGGGAAGTATAAATCAGAGTGTCGCGAGACGGTTTGCAGAGTTGCGCTTTATTCCTCTCGATTGACGCATCGACGAGCGAGAGAAAGATAAAAAAATCTCGTCATGTCCGTACCAACGTTCGTGAACCTGCAAAGATTCCTCGTCGGGATGAAATTTGTCGTGAAGGAGGTGGCGGTGCTGAGAAAAGGCTGCGTTCTGACGCATCACATCTTTAATTACCCCATGCCGTGGAATCTCCTCACAAAATCCGACAAATCGTGCGCTACCTGGTTGATTCGCAATCACCATGGATTACGATGGGAAGACGGAAACGTGCCGTACAGTATGGTAAAACGCCTGATTACATCGGCCGTGCTTGGTATAGAAGAAGACAAAAAAGAAGACAAAGAAGACGATAACGACGAGATGCCGACTTTTGTGTACGTCAAGGGATGCCAAAAACGAGAATGGCTGGTCGATCTGCTGGAGAATTTTGCGCGAAAAAACCTAATCGTCGAAACTCTGGATGCGCATTACGAAGATATCGAATCTTTGAATAAATTAGATGACACCAATACTATGCAATGCGGAAAACATAAAAAGAATTGCGCGTTACAAATGTAATAAAACTATTTAACTGGTGGTCGCGCGCGACGCCATAAAGATTTTTGATCTTTTTTTAATAAATAAATTATATATAACTTTTTATAATGTTTTATTTCTTACTCCCCTTCCCCTCTCCAATCATCACCGTTAGAGTAAACTTTACTTCCCCTTCTCCTAAAAAAAATCTACTGCGCAGTTCTATAAACATTATTTCCCTCTCTCCCTTTCCCCCACTACATCATTACTTTGGGAATTGTCGCGTATACTCGATTAATTTTATATGATCAGTCTTGTCGCGATCGTTTGTACTGACGGTCAACTTCTCAGAGCCTGGAGAGCGGAAATGTTCTCCTTTGAAGGATGCAATAGCAGCAGCAGCAGCAGCAACAACGGTGCAAAACGCATGAATACTATGAATTATTACGTGCCGATTCACGACGTTGAAACTCAAACGTATGAGAAGAAATGTAATAGGTAAGTTTCGTTTAGGATAAAAAAAAAACATATAGAGCCTACCCCAGTTTTTATATCTTAGCAAATTGTAATACTTACGATAAATAAAACTAATTTCATTTATTTTATACAGCATTTCGTTGGATCGTCGCGCGGTTCGTATACTCAGCAGACGATACGCGCTGACAGCTACGGAATACAAATTCCTCGAAATTGGTATCAACGTGGGTCCACCGAGCTACGTGGAGATCGCCGTTGGAGATCCTCGCCGAGGAAAAGAACTGCTATTGTCTTTCGAAACGTGGAAGGCACTATACGAGCAACGGCAAAATATTCAGAATTTCTTTCGCAATGACTTCAAACATATCCATAGTTTTATAAACGTTGGACTGCTAACGGTGAGAGTTTGTACGGTTAATAACATCAAACTCATACGTCTCGAATCTGCAAACGTATGCTTGAGAATGACCGAATCGACGATGCATCGTATGTTCGATCTCGATCGGTGCATCAATGCGAGATTCGATCGTTTGATCAGAATACTTGCGACGGTCGATGCAAAGTTTGCGCAGTTCTCCGATATCGCGTCCACTGTGAAGGATCCCAAAGAAGCGTCGAATGTAATATACGCTAGCGATGCGTTCAATACGAATCAGATCGTCGATTGTGAGCTCGCAGCTTTAGTTTTTTAGTATGTAATATATATTATGTAAAAAAAAAATTAAATAAACAGGCTTTTTTTACAACTAAATGAACGATGTAATTTTTTTGCGTGCATGTCCATCCCTACCTATATTTTATCAAATGTTGTTTACGACGAACATGTTCCAACAGGTTCGATGCGTTATCGAGTCGATCATCGTCCCGATGACGTCATTTTTTTTTTGTTTTTTACGTACTGCGTCGTAAAAAATAGCGCGAAATTGTTTAGTTTACGCGATAACACCTCCCCCTTTTCCTCGAAAATGTTGTTTACGACGAACATGTTTCAACAGGTTTGATGCGTCATCGACAAAACACGCTCCCTACGCAGTGTGCTATCGACTTAGTCTTACCCATTGTACGCCGCCTAGCGGCGTCGTTGCGAACGAGGCCCCCGCGACCCGACGAACCCCGCGGCGCAACCGCGGACCTCTACGCGGCCCCCCGCCGACCCCCGCGGACCCCCACGCGGACCCGCGGCGCGACCGCGAACGCGGACCCCCTCCCCCCGCACGGACCAGCGGCGCGGACCAGCGGCGCGGATGAGTCATCCCGGTGAGTCATCCAGGTGAGTCATCCCGGTGGTATGCCAAGGTCACCCTTTCCCCTTGTAATCCGATTCCCCTGAATAACCCGATACCCCCCTCCCCTTCACCCCCGCGAAATTCAATACCCCTGTGTAACCCAACATCCCCCTCCCCCTTACCCCCGCGAAATTTGATACCCCTGTGTAACCCGACACCCCCCCCCTCCCCCTCACCCCCGCGAAATCCGATACCCCCCCTCCCTCACCTCTCCTCGTAATCCGATACCCCTTCCCTCACCCCCTCACCTCCCGCGTAATCCGATACTCCCCTTCTCTCACCCCCTTGGAGCCCCCGGATTGAAACTCCCTTATATACACTACTGCAACTGTTTTCCTTTTTTACAATTTACAATTTTATTCTACATTACAGCTTCTGAGAAATAATCCGTTATTTCAATTATGATATATTCACAAATTGCTTCTACCTTAATTGTACATAATATGTTAATAGGCATTGCTTTAACAGTAATTATTGTACCAAATATATAAAATGTACTAAATTTTTGCAGAAAAAGTACGCTTCAATATAGAAGACAAACGCAGCACTAGCGGTATGTCTTCAGAAACAAAAAACAAGGTAGTTTATCTTTTGTTGTTGTGATCTTTTTATAAAACATTTTGCAATAAACTGTTTTATTTTATTAGGTTTATCTTGGGAATGGTTTCTATTGCGCACAAGCTGGCTTCACAGCAATGGAAACAGCAAAAAATGATTGTGATTGGACTGTTGCTCTTCTTGTTGGAGTTTTCGGTGAAGATGCTAAATTAATGAGGGTTTATCCTCGATAGCCGGGATTAAAAAAGTTTCCGCTTGGATTCTTAATGTTAGCGCAAAATAAATATACAATTGTTACAAAATAGTAAAATATTTTCTCTTTTTATTTTTATAATAATTATTAATTTTTTTGTTTACTTTGTAGATTTGTATAGACAGCGATTGAAAGACGCCAAATATGAAGGTGACATTGATGAAGCAGTCAAATCACTACCAGCTTACCTCGCAGATCGAGCGTTAGATCTTCAAGGAGGAAGAAATATAGCCTCTCGTGCAAAACGCTCTAAAAAATCTAACAATGATAATCGAAAAAAAGTCAGTTCTAATTTCATATTTTACTAAAACTATTAAGAAAGCTATTATTTTATCATTACCTTGCAGGAAATTGTGTAGTTATTTATTTTCGTGATGTAATTGATAAAATTTTTTATGTTCTTTGTCTTAGAAAGCATAAAGTAGCAATAGAATCTGCAGTTCCATCTACAGTTTTAACTGCTACAGCTCCAACTTCAACTGTTCCATTGACTTCACAGAGCCCATCGAACGTAAAAGAGAAAGCTTAGGAAACTTTAACATGCCATTCTAGTTTAAAATAATAATATAAAACATATTCTCGTGTTTGTATTTTTTAAATTAATGTATTGTTTTATTTTTTGTCTTATTGCTCTTTTTTTTCTTTTTCAGACATATAACCAAGATATCCACTATATGCCATATACATTTAACAAATGTAACACAAATATGGAAAATAAAAATAATTTGAAAAATATTTTAAATATAAATATATAAATATTTTCATATAACATTGCCTTTATTTGTAAGGAGGCGTTATCAAAATGTAAGTAATTCCAGAATTTATATATCAGTCGAGTGCCATATTAACTGCTTCAATATAATTTATTTCTATATTAATGACAATGTGTGTGTGGATAGAATAATCTGAAATACCTACATATTTTTACAATTATAATTTTGCAATGTTTATATCGTATAATGCATTGCAATATTTATATTATATATATTGTTTTTTATATGTACAAATGTAATACGAGCTTTACATTCTTGGAGATAATGTAATTTGAAAAATTGGGTATGCTAATATATTATAATGAACACAGTTTTATTTCAATTACAATTATTCACTCTAATAAATAGACATATAATCAAGCCAGGTAAAATTATGTTAATAAATGTCAAACCCATACGTGATAAGTAATATAATAATGTGATATATTGCCGAATGATAATCATGAAAAAATGTACAAGTATTTTTTAGATTATTAGTTTTAGAAAGGAATAGTATCAATCATTATTTTAATTTAGACTCAAATTATATTAAGCAATTAATGTGACATTCAACTAGAATATACAGTCTTCATCCATTTAAATTTTAAAATTTCTTACGTTTCGATAACGTCTCCATTACTCTTCGTTCACGTTCGCCGGCGGCCTCGACAACGCTCCGTTCACGTTCGTTTGGAGAGTAAATCGAATCGAGTGTAAGAGAAGTGTAACGGAAGTGTAAGCGAAGCCTGTAAAAAGCAAAAATTGGAACATCGGAGCGTAAAGAAAGCGACATCTAAACGTTAAAAAGCGTTAATCGAGCGTTGTGGAACCGCGCTTGTCGAAGAGTTTTACAATTAACGCTTTTTTAACGTTTAGATGTCGCTTTCTTTACGCTTTAATGTTCCAATTTTCTCTTCTTACAGGCTTCGCTTACACTTCCGTTACACTTCTCTTACACTCGATTTCCTCTCCAATTTACGCTTTACTGACGTTTCTTTTACGTTTTATTTTCACCAAGCCACCTAAGAGGAATTTGCGCATCTTTCAAGATCACCATATCGCCAGGCTTTACTTTATCTCGATCGGAAGCAACGCTCCCCCACTTAGACCTTGATTGTAATTGCGACAAATACTCTCGACTCCATCGAGTCCAAAAATGTTGCTGCAATTTAACTAACAACTGATAGCGATTCAACCTATTAGTCGGTACTTCCGTCAGATCTTCCTGTTGTATCAAGAGACACGGTAGTGTCTCGCGCCAAGTACACGCGGAGCGAGACCGACCGTGACTCTTTTACGCGACGCGACGGGTTGCGAGTACCCGAGGTGTTGAAATTTCGATAACGAGCGAACGGATCAAGTTCTAAGTGGGCTTGATCGATTGTATTTAACGGCGCTCCGATTAAAAAATGACCCGAAGTCAACGCAGTGAAATCGGACGGATCACTCGACATCGGCATCAAGGGCCTCGAATTCAAACATACTTTGACTTCCGTCAAAAGCGTGTAAAACTCTTCGAATGTAAGGAGCGCTTCGCCCAATACTTTTTTCAATCGCGTTTTTACTGACTTTATCCTTGTTTCCCACAAACCTCCCATATGGGGTGTAGGGCGGCAAAAAATGCCATTGTATCGATTGCTCTGACAAGAACGCATCAACCTGTCGATGATAATCCCGATCTTGCAGTAAGTTTTTTAAACCCTGCAATTCATTATTTGCTCCTACAAAATTCGTACCGTTATCCGAATAAATATTTAAACATTTTCCTCGTCTCGCTATAAAACGTCGCAATGAATTGAGAAACGCCGCGATACTCAAGTCACTTACTAATTCTAAATGGACAGCACGTGTCGTAAAACATACAAATAAATACGCATTAGCCGTTTTATTACGTGTAACCTTAATATTAAATGGTCCGCCATAATCGACACCTACATTTAAGAACGCTTTACCGGGGCTCACCCTATCTCTCGGTAAATTTTCCATCATTTCTTGCGGGCTTTTGCAGTTAAACCTATAACAAACTCAGCATCTACGCAGGACCTTCCTGACAGCCGATCTACCCGCTATGATCCAATACTATTCCCTAATTAAACCTAAAAGCGCTTCAGGGCCTGCATGCATATTTCTCAGATGTGTGTCTCTGATTATCAAGTCTGTCAATTGATCACTCGTCGCAAGGATCACTGAAAACTTCTGACCATAGGATAGTGGCGCGTTCCTCAAGCAGCCGCCTACTCGTAACATTCCCGCGTCGTCCACAAAAGGGTTGAGAGCTAATAATTTGCTCTTTCTCGAGAATGGATGTTTCGATTTCAGAGTGGCGATCTCCGTTGCGAAATATCGCCCCTGATGATGCTTCAATATAATTCTCATGGCTTCTTCCAATTCTCTCACCGTGATCCAACCTGACCGCCGATCAGTCACCCGCCTACAGTTGTAAGCAAATCTCAGACAGTAGGCAATAACGGTCTTCAATCGCTTCAACGACGAATATTGTCGCCAGACGTCCAACTCTGCACCCGCGCTGACGACCATCGAAACCAGCCTTTTCTCCGGCGCTTCAATCAAAACTGTTGGCTCTGATGGATATACGATGTCTTCTTCTAACCAAGCTGGGCCCTTCCACCACAGCTCCTGGGTCGCCAGCCTCTCCGATCCGACACCCCTAGACAGTATATCGGCCAGGTTTTCCTCGGATCTAACGTGATGTTACTGTGATTTTGTTGATGTCTCCTGTACTTTGGCGACCCGGTTTGTTACGAAAGTTTTCTACCGTGACAATTCTTTACTGATCCAAGCTAAGACCACCTCGGAGTCACACCAATAATGCTTCGCATCAATACGCAACGCGAGCGTTCCATCCACCTTTTCCATTAACTTCGTCAATAGCAATGCCCCACTTAACTCCAGGCGAGGAAGGCAGATTTTCTTTACTGGCGCGACGCGCGACTTGGCACAAATCAACCTAGATCTCCATTCATTCTTTCAGCTGACCTATCTGAGATACAAACACGCGCCGTACGCCTAATCCGACGCGTCGCAGAAACTGTGCACCTCGATCCTTATCGGCGCCGTTAAAACAATCCTCCTTGGAACTCGTACCTCCTCAAGCATCTTGAGCTGTCGATAGTAGCTCAACCACGCTGTATGCAGATCCTCCGGCAAGGACTCATCCCAGCCAACCTTGCATTGCCACAATCGTTGCAACATGATCTTCGCTCGCACAACAACCGGATTGATTAAGCCTAGCGGATCGTAAATCTGCGCTATAATAGAAAGGACCTTTCTCTTCGTTACCTTTTTATCTATCGGAGCTACGTTTACCCTATACAAAAGTGAATCCGCCGCAACATCCCAATACAATCCGAGTGTTTTAACCTGATCGCCTAGTGGCTTTTGCGCGCTTGCATTCGTCCGTTCGGATTCCTCGACAACTTCTGGTAAATTTGATTTCCACTTATGCATAGGAAATCCACCGGTGAGAAGTACTCTGCTCACTCCCTCCTTAATTCGTTTTAGTTCTTCCGCATCGTCCGATCCCGTGATCAGATCATCCACATAGAAATCTCTCTGTATTATCTCGCTTATCTTCGGATCACTTAGCTTGCACTCGTACTCTAACTCATGCAGGGATCTTACCGCCAAAAACAAGGACGCCGAGTTTCCAAACATCAGCACGTGCATTGTAAACTCTTCGATCGTCGAGTTCGGACCAGGTTTCCACAAAATCCGCTGTAGATTTCGCTGCTTCGGGTTAATGCAGACTTGACGATAAATTTTTGGGATGTCTCCCGTCAATACGAACTGATGGTAGCGGAAACGTACGACAATCTCAAATAATTCCTGCTGAATAGTCGGGCCGACTCTCATTATATCGTTGAGCGACTTGCCAGTAGTTGTCTCACAGGATGCATAAAAAACTACTCTCAGTTTCGTTGTCGTGCTCTCATCCTTCAGGACCGCATGGTGCGGCAGATAATGTACGGGCTCGTCCATCGATTCCGTCATCTCATCGACCTTGGTCATATGTCCTGACCTCAGGTAATCCTCCATGCACTCTGTATATTGTGCTCTTAAAATCGGATCTCGATCCAATCTTCGACACACCGACTGCAATTGCTTCAACGCGGTCGCACGCGACTCTCCCAAGACGCTAGGTTTCTCCCGCAAAGGAAGGTCGACGATGAATCGCCCAACCGCTGCTCGTTTATGTGTATTTCGAAACTGTTCCTCGCATAGATTCTCCTCTCTCGATGATCTCGGCCGCAAAGAGCCTTTTTCCACGATCCAAAATCGTTCCATCTGCTGATGCAAATCTGGTTCTTTGACAATCGCACACAACGCCACATTCGACTGATCCGTCCGGTCATCCGGAATAGACGCGTTTCCCGCCATTATCCATCCTAGCTTCGTTTTTTGCAGAATGGGTATACTTCTGCCTAACTTAACCTGTCTTACGCATAATAAGTTCCAGAACACTCTTCCGCCTAACAACACGTCGATCTCGCCTGGCTCTCCGAATTGGTGATCGGATAACTTGATATTTTTCGGAATGTTCAGCGCTGAAATGTCCACCCGTCACGAGGGCGCATGTTCCGTTATACGGTCCATAACTAAAAATTGCAACTTGACTTTAAATTCGTTAACAGCAGAGTATATTGTGGTGTTAACAGCTCCCGTCGCGTCGGGATGACGCCTAACCTCAACCATTCTGTCTGCCGCCGATAATTCTTTAAACTTCGCACAATTATAAATCTCATGACCACTGACCACCGTGGCATATCATACAATCTCATCCTCTAAACTGGCTGACATGAGCGCTCGCACTCTTTCCCCTTCGCGCGGAGGAGGATGGTAAACCTTTATTTAGCTGCAACGCCTCTAATACTGTACAATGTTGTGATAAAAAATCAAAAAGCTCCTGCAGCGTGGGCGCCGCTACCGCCACCGTTTCCGTTTCCCATTTACGTTTAGTGTGAGCATCTACTCGCGATATAACTATATGAATAATTATGCTATTCCAGCATTCTACTAGTTCGCCTAACATTTTCAAAACTCTAATGTGCTTTTGTGTATCGTCAATCAACTTTCTCAAATGTATCGACGATTCTCGTACAATAGGACTCATTTCAAATAACGTCTGAATATGTTGATGTATTACAATCTTTTATTTTTGAAACGCTCCTTCAACAGAGTCCACGCGATTAAATAGTTATCCGCGGTTACTTCCAACGATTACAAAACTTGAGCCGCGTCGCTTTGTAAACACGACTTTAAATAATGAAATTTCTGAATCCGTTCTAACGCGGAATTATTATCAATTAACGCTTGAAAAGTGTCCCTAAGTTGTAGCCAACGCGCGTATGTACCATCGAATTTAGGTAACTCGAGAATAGGTAATCTGACTCTCTCTACTTGAGAACCGCCGTTCCCCTCTCCGCGCTCTGCTTTCACATGCGCTCTATCATCCACCGGTCGGTTTTGCCCAGGTTCAATCCGTCTCTTTAATTCTGCCACCGTGCGATAATAACCGGTCTCGAAACCATCACGCTTCTGGACTTGAACCTCGCTCGCGTCAACATCCTCTATTTTCCCTTGGATGTTTTCGAATTCGTTTCACAAGTCATGTATTTTCTGTAACCTTGCTTGGCACTCTACAACATCAGGTAAATTCAAAGACAAGGACGTTGCAAAATTGTAAACACGAGTGAGTTGACCTTTTATGGTCGCCCGCCATCTTGACAACATACCGACTTCCTCAACCATATTTGAATCGATTTATAACGTTCACGTATAACGTATAATATGCTACTTACAGTACTTACATCTACCGTTGCTAATTACTTAAAATACCGTTTTACTCTGATATCTCTCGAGCTCGGTTCGCTCTGCGTACACGTATGCCTCTTCTTGACCCGCGCTAATTGCCGTCGAATCGTTCTGTCTTACGCCGATTTAACTGCCGCCCACTCACGAGCCCACAGCCAAGAATTCCTTAAAAATCCATAGAATCGCTTCCCCGTTATCCGGCTCGAAAGACCAATGTTTGATATCTCGTCCGGGCGTTCCGGCCGCTGGTGTCCCGCTCCGCCATTAGGTCGAGTCTCTCGGTTAGAGACAATTCTCAGGATAAGTAGGGTCTCGTGATTCTTGTTAATTGTACTCGAGGATGTTATATTATACTTTGCGAATTCTCAAGGACTTTATTCTCTATATACAGACTATCTCGCAATTTACATCTTGTCGTTACGGTGTTCGATCTCCAACTGTCTCCGGAACGGCTCGTCACGCTCCCCACCTTTCCTATACTTCCTACTCCCGTTAGTGTCTCGATCGTTGCTACTTTATCGATATATCGATCGGCGCGCAAACACCGGGATAAGTGTTATTGCGTGTCGCGAGGAAAAGCGTATCGCGGGCCGTGCGTTTTGGGAGAAAGTCGCGTACTCGTGGAGAGCCTTGCGGATACTTTGTGTCGTCGTTCGCGCGGGCAAGTATCGTCGCGCTCGCTCGGCGAGGAGTTTTGCGGACGTGCGGTCGAGATACTGCGTTATACATGTCGTGTGTGGAAACGTCGCGTTGGAATGCTCATTGTGAGTATTAGAGTCGTATCGTGAACATTTCATTGTGAGTATTAGTGTTGTATCGTGAACATTTTGTGTCGGTTATTGCGAACATTAGAGTCGTGTCGCGGATATTCTGCGTCGCTGTGCGAGTCCCGCGAGCGTTAGAGTCATATCGCGGACATCCTGCGCCATTTATTGCGCATATTCGAGTCATAGCGCGGAGACTTTGTGTCGCTTATTGTGAGTATTGTGAATATTGGAGTCGTATCGTATTTTGTATCGTTTACTGTAAATATTGAGAATCTCGCGGACGTTAGAACTGTGTCGCGGAGATCGTACGTTGTAATTGCCTGAGGATCCGCGGCGAGATATTACGTTACATTGAACCCGCGGAGACGAGGCCCATATTTGAAACTGAATTACATTATTATTATTTTTGTTACTTATTGTGTGCTGATTGCGTTACGCTCCTTCCTCACTTTCCTCGTCAAAAGACGTAACCGACGCCCTGAGTTAGCGTTCACGTAAGATATATCTGTTGAGCCGGGAATCGAGTTGTGGAAACGTGGTCCGCGTAATTGCACCTGGCGCCCATTCGGATTGTTTCGTCGAGAATAAAACGCTGATTTCGCGGAGCTACCGTCTTTCGACAGGTAATTTGCGGCCGCGCCCCTTCGGCTAGCGAGACTGAAAGAAATCGGGTCGCACAATACATTAACGAATAAATAATAATACACAATACGTATTTGCCTCATAAATATTATGGCCAAAACTCGAACAAGTCATGCAAATTCATGAATTAGCTTAGCATTTGCAGATTCTTGAAATTTTGTCAAAAAATTTTATTTCAATTATTTCGCATTCTAGCTAATACGGACTGGCTGTAAAGGTCAGACTTTAAAGAATAAAGTAAGTCTCATTATTATTGTGTATATTTAAAAAGTAAATAATTTTATTGATGGAAAAAGGGCACATAGGCTTAAATCATCTAAATCGACCCAGATATGTGTTATACCTATATATAATATACAAAGGACATGTGTTTTCTTTAATGTTTACATTACACAAATGCTGTTGTACTGCCGCGATCCTGAAAATTCGCGCAACAGTGTGTAGTTGAAAATTATGAACATACCTTTATATAACTCATTGAAACTGCAAGAGACAAAAATTATGCATTCCAATTTGTAGAATGTTTTACTTAAAAAATTGAATTTTTTATTTATTTTTCTATTTTTTTATTTAAGGAGGTTCGATGGCTACAACAAAATGCAGAGAATTTTATGAAATTTTAATATGTTGTTCTGGAATGCAAAATAGAATTATGTGAATTTTTTAGGAATTTTTCACCGTCCCGTTTTGAAAAAAATCTGCTCTAAAAATTTAAAAAGTACAATTTTTGGATTAGACTTTTTTCAAAACGGGACGGTGAAAAATTCACATAATTCTATTTTGCATTCCAGAACAACATATTAAAATTTCATGAAACTGGCTGCATTTTTAACATAGGTTTTTATGGGAAATGATATATTGCATATACCTTCAGAATGAAATAAGTGCAAGAAAAAATGCAAATAATAAAGAAAGAAAAATATGCACATGTAACTTAATAATTTACAAATAAATGAACGAAAAAAAGGGAAAAGTTACCGCACATTTCGTAGAAAAATTAATTATTAAAGCATAAATTGCTTGATTTTTCGTCTGCTAGACTGCCACGGTCGTGAACGACGTGAACAGCAGCACGCACTATACACACGCGGCGACTAATTAAAGCAATCCTTTTCATTTCCACTACTTCAAACGCTAGTGCGCTGTTTCCAGAACCCCCGCGTCCCACTACTCCCTCCGATAAAGCCATCGAACCTCCTTAAGCCTTAAGGTGGCTCTAAAGTGACATCGTTAGTCAATAATACAACTCACATAAAACTTGATAAAATACATTATGATTTTTTCTAAACACCTTATCTAAATAAAAATTATTAATATTGATAATGTTCCCATTGATTTTTATAAGTAGTTTATAAATTTATAATAATTATAAAAAGTCGATTGATTAATGTTATCTTGATTCTTTCGCGTCAGTGCGCAAGTACTGTGTAGATAGTGTAGATCTAGCAGCCGCGACTCGCCGTTTCCCCGCTGGCGTATATAACCTCTTAGCGTGTCCATAACATTTTACTTCCGTGACACGCATATGCATCATCACTTTCTCGATCAAATATTTCTTAAAAATCCATGGCAACACACAACCTTTCATATACCACTGAAAAGCTTGTGATTTCATCTTTCAGTGATCAGTTTTTTATTAACATCTCTAGTTTTTCTTAAAAGATATCATATCATTTCCGGTAAAAATTCAATAACCTCTCATAAAAACTATGTTAAAAAAATTTATTTTTTATATTGCTCGTTTGCAATAATTTACATGGCAACAGGATCTCAAATTTTAAGAGATGGTTTATTATATGTTAAAAAACAACCTCCTAAAGTTTTATTTATTTATTTATGTGGCTAGTCTTTTAGTTTACTTTTGAACCACCTTAAACAATAGATAAAAAAGTAGTAAACTAAATAGGTAATTATATTTGAGTAAATAAACAAAAAAAAACACTTTTTACGATTTTATACCATTTATGAAAAAAATGGCACATAAATCAATTTTTTAGAACAAAGAAAAATAAATATCTCTAAATCATGACCTGTTTTCAGAACGTTTAAAGGATATGTTACTACATTTAAAAAAAATTGGTTTTAATTGCATTACTTTTCATTAAGTAATACTCTAATGAAAACTTTAAAGTTGATTTTCTCGAAATAGCATTTTGGCGTATGTGCCCTTTTTCCATCGATGGCCTTATTAATATTTATTGAATGTTTATTTCTTTATACTATATAATATTTTTTAAATTTATTAATCTAGTTTTTAATAAATTAAAATTGTAATTATATACTAAAATTACTATAAGTTTATGTGTTGTAATAAGAAATTCATATTTCGCGTTCGTTGGACTCAGGTATTTGTCACGTGCTCTGTAACTGATCAGCACGTCAAGATGCGTGTGCTTTTGGGGAAAGTGGGGAACCACGGTCTTCTACTCAGGTCTGGAAACTCCAGTGGTGGGGGGTGTCCCGTTTTTCGACGATGAAATGAGTAGTTCTTGAATCTACCGATAGAGGCGCATGTTGAAAAGGATCAGAGGCCGGTATTCATAATCAGATCTTATTTCAAGACCGTCTTAAGTAATATCTTAAGATGCTAATACGGCTCTGTGAATGGTTAATGACATCTTAAGATTGTACTTAAGATGGTCTTAAATATAAGAACCGACTATGAATACCGGCCAGAGTTTCGTAATGGCGGAATACGTTCAATCTTCGTGAACACGTGCGGGAGTATTAGAGCCACCGCACAAGACTCGTATGGTCTTGTAGCGTAACGTAATGTGAGCCCACACACAAGAAACGTATCGAATAGAACCTCCGCACAAGCTCTCGCATGGTAACGTAACGTAGATCAACGCACAAGAAACGTATAACACCGCGCGTAACGGCCGTAACCAATACGTTTCTTGTGCGTTGGCTCACGTTACGTTATGCTACGTGATCATACAACAGTCTTGTGCGGTGGCTCTTACACGGGAATATGTGTAATAGTTTGTAGATAAACTAGTTGTGATCAACTTTGCATGATAGTGACCTAACAACTATGATCAAGCCGTGTGCGGTGCCAAAGTGCAACAAAAACTCGAAGAGTTTGAACCTCAAGCGTTCACTTTTTAAAGTACCGGTGAATGAGATATCGCACGATAAATGGAGAGCTGCGATCCCGTGATTAAAGGCAACGCAATTTGTGTGCGACAGACATTTCGATCCCGGTTGCATTGTAAGAAAGTACGAGAGACGCGATGCAAATGGCCAGCTCCTCGCTGATGTAAGTAAAATTCTAACATATTCTGTATTTTCGGAGCTGATGAGCAGTCGGCATTTGCGAATACTAATTGCATACGTGTTCTGATGCAGATTGAATATCAAAAACCTCGCTTAACTTCCGATGCAGTTCCGACAATATTCCTCACAATATTCTTTTATTCACCGATTTTATCTAAATATATAGATCTCAATTTTCCGCTTGAATTAATGCTCCAATTATTATTGTAGGTGAATTTGACAAGTCGACCCTTCAGCAAAATAAAACAGAAAATGAGGCGTCGATGGAACTGGATTTATCACAGCAGGAACAAAAAGTTGCAATTACTAGTTGCGAGATAGAGTGTTTCGCGAAGCATGCCAAATCGTCCGAAATCTTCGATCTAACAATCGAGGAGGTTCTTTCTAATTATAATTTTACATTCCCGTGTAAAGATCATGCCTCGGAGATTCTCTCTTATGCACTCTGTTATTATGTAAGGTTGAGGATGCGCCAATTTACGTACCAAGAAAATCAAAAACTCAAAAAGAAATTTGTACCTCAAAGGAAATTGTCGAAATTGTGCAATCAATAAAAAAAGTTGAAAATTTAAACCATATCACCTGCCATTCAAACCATGTCACAACGGACAAGTACGCATGCGCGTCGATGATTCTCCGATCGACACGACTAGTGCGGAGACGGAGCGAATTACCGAAAAAGGCTTTGTTTAGCGAGACACCCCCACCACCATCAAATGATGCGAGTTTCCAGACCTGAGTAGAAGACCGTGTGGGGAACATACCGCTTCACCGGTCTCACTCTCTGTAACGCTCTCGAACGATTCGGACGTTCCGTTCGCTCTTTGAATAAAAGCACGAGTTATATTATACTTGTCGCTCTATCTACCTACCTAACGTTTCTCATCACCATCCTGCCTGTATCGTCGGCTAATATTAACAACAGTTTAAACAAAATTATTAATTTTATAACAAAAATATTAAGGGGACTAGGCAAGGTTGAAAATGCAAAAATTGGCTCGTGTTTAATGGTTTATAACAAGGCCGCGAATGAATATAAAACTTTTTTATTGTTTAGGGTATTAATTATAACATTATAAAATAAAAAAATCCATGGAAAGTCGTTCCCAGATCATTAATATCGGCGTCCCAATGTAATAAGGAAAACTGTTGAATCCACGGTTTTACCACGATTCCAGTCGAACGGATAAAGATTTTGGCAAATTCTAAGAATATTTCTTCTCCTCAGGCTTCTCTCTATCGATTATACCTAAAAAATTAAAAATAAAAAAAAATTAACAAAATGGCGTTTAAAAAACAAAAAATTTGTAAAAATTCGAGTTATTTGTTATTATAAAATTGTAGCAATATTTTTTTTCAATCTGATTTTAGGTATAATTCATGCGTCATAGTGTTTTACAATTCCTGTATAAATTTCAAGTTGATATCTCTATCGGTTCTCGAGATATCGTGGTAAAATCATCAAAAAATGTAGTTTCGAGAAAATCGCATTTAAAGTTTCGGTACAATATTTATGTTAGAACGGTCGTACTCACGCGGTTCAAAAATTTCCTCTTCGACGCAGTGAATGGCCCCGGATTATCGTCCAATTTCTCGTAATTTTTATTCACTATCTGATTGCCTTGGAAGCGTTTTTTACGCGGTCGCCCTGGACGGACATACGGCTCCGATTTCTTTTTTCCGCTCTCTGACGAAGACATTTTTGTAATAAAGCGATTGTAATACGACAAACTTTCAATACATTAGCACAACCTCTCTGGAAGTCGATTATGTATAAACTTTAAACGAGGTAAAAATTAAAAACAAAATAATAAACAGAATAGAGCATGTAAGCCGAGTTAGATGTGCGTGTTTATTATTCTTTGTGTCAACCGCAATATATACAATTAGAAACAGAAACGTTTCGACTTTATTATTAGGTTGTCTTTAATGCGTCGTTACAAATTAAAACTTAATTCTACATATTGCATAGAGAACGTTAGAAATTAGAATAATGCTCAGACCGTTTGGTCGGGACCAACCGCGCGAATATCTGCGTTCGGCCGGCCGCGCGCCACATTACGTTTTACGCTCTCCTGACCTCAATTTTGCGAATTTTTCAAAAAAACAAACGGGAAGATGATTCTAAAGAATCACAGTATCGGAATATGCAAAAAACCAAAAATCGATTTTTTCAAAATTTTAACTTTGCCTAGTCCCTTTAAGATATAATTTGATATATACGTTTATTTGACTATTTCTCTCCTTCCCCTTCCCCTCCCCTCTCATCATCCCTCTCTCTCTCTCTCTCTCTCTCTCTCTCTCTCTCTCTCTCTCTCTCTCTCTCTCTCTCTCTCTGCTGTTGCTCAATTAAGCCAACCTCGCGCGGTCACAGGATTATGCACGCCGGATGTTGGTTTGAAATACCGCAATGGATAAAGGTAAAGAAAGCGGTGATCAACGTGCATTCATACGACAACGCGTGTTTCGCGTGGGCGGTAATCTCCGCTTTGTATCCCGCTCTGCGGAACGTGGATCGATGCGGGTCGTATCCCTATTACGCGACGGTGCAAGGGATCGAGTTTCCTATGACTCTGAGACAAATTTCGAGGTTCGAACGACTCAACGACATATCCGTCAACGTTTTCACCACTTGGCGGAAGGGACGAAACGACGAGATCGTTCCTTTACAGCTGACCAACGATAAGAAGGACAGACATGTCAATCTGTTGTATCTGTCAGATTCGCGAAACAACTCGAACGGCGGTCATTTCGCGTGTATAAAGAATCTGTCGCGATTGTTGGGGTCTCAGTTAAACAGGAGCAAGAACATGAAGTACATATGCGATCGGTAGGTATAAAAAAAGAGTGCGATGTATGTGGAATAAAAAAAAATCGTACATATTTTATTTTCAGATGCTTACACTACTTTCACTCGAGAGAGAAATTGTCCGCTCACAGCGTCGACTGCGGAAAAATGAACGACTGCGCCATCGTTCTTCCGAACGACGACAACAAATGGTTGTTTTTTCGCGATCACAGTAGAAAGGAGCGACTTCCCTTCGTGGTCTCTGGAATGCGTGTTAGAGAAAGAAAAGATAAACAACGATAACGTCAAGAGATACGCATATCAGCATCACAGAGCGTTTAGCGTGGGATACTACCTGTGCAGCCCGTACGACGAGATTGGACCCGGGTACAGATTTCGTCGCGGCGAGGACTGCGTGTCGTGGTTCGTCAACGAGCTCAACGTTATCACGCATCGCGCGAAGGAGATACTCATGACGAACGTGACCATGGCGGAGCTCACGTTGGACGAGACACGAAATTTTTGGAGCGCGACGAGCTGCCACATATGCGAGAGACCGTTCAAATCGGAGGACGGTCAACGCGTGCGCGATCACTGCCACTTGACCGGACGTTATAGAGGTCCCGCGCATCCGCGTTGCAACCTAAATTATAGAGACTCGTACGTTATTCCTGTGTTCTTTCACAATTTGTCCGGTTACGATGCCCACTTTATTATCAAAGATATCGCCAACAACTTCGAGGGTAGAATCGATTTATTACGTTGTACATATCGTTCACGAAGTATGTAAGGGAAGGCGTTAACTGGGGAAACTGCGCGAAATTGCGATTTGTGGATTCGTTTAAATTTCTCAGCACCAGTCTCGAGAGATTGGCGTCGTATCTCGATAAGGGCAAGCTGAAAATCATGCGTTCGGAATTTTCAGAACTAAGCGAAAGCGATTTCGACCTGCTCACACGTAAAGGTGTATTTCCGTACGAGTACGTCGACGGCTTCGATAAGTTGCTGGTGACGGAATTACCGCCGCGCGAGGACTTTTACAGTTCGTTGACCGGCGAAACCGCGAGCGAGAGCGATTACGAGCACGCGCGGAACGTCTGGGGTTGTTTTCGCGTGAGAAATCTCGGCGAGTACAGCGATCTGTATCTCAAAACGGACGTGCTTCTCCTAGCGGATATCTTCGAAAATTTTCGCGACACCTGTATCGACACTTACGGACTGGATCCCGCGCATTACTACACCCTACCGGGGTGCGTCGTGTAGGCGAGGCTGTAGTACTCGGGGGTGCGATTCGAATTGCTCACCGATATTGACATGGTAATGTTCGTGGAGCGCGGTATCCGCGGCGGTCTGAGTCAATGCTCCAACAGGTACGCGCGAGCCAACAACAAATATATGCGATCGCACGACTCTTCGCAACCGTCGACGTATCTCATGTACTTCGACGTGAACAATCTGTACGGTTGGGCGATGTGCGAACCGTTGCCGTACGCGGACTTTCAATGGGTCGACGACGCGGAGAGTCTCGACGTAATGTCCGTGAAATTGGACTCCGCTATCGGTTACATCTTGGAGGTCGACCTGACGTACCCGCATGAACTCCACGACGCTCACGCTGACCTTCCGTTCTGCCCGACGCGCGATAAGCCTCCCGGAAAACGGTGCGATAAACTCCTCGCCACTCTGCGCGATAAATCGCGCTACGTGCTGCATTACCGTAATCTACAGCAATGCGTGCGATACGGATTGTGCGTCACGAAGATTCACCGCGCGCTTCGATTCGCGCAATCTCCGTGGCTTCGGGGATACATAGAGCTTAATACGGGATTCAGAGCTCGCGCCAGCAACGATTTCGAGAAAGAAATGTACAAATTAATGAACAATGCGGTATTCGGCAAGACCATGGAAAACGTACGAGATCACGTAGACGTGCGTCTCGTGACGCGTTGGGATGGGAGATACGGCGCGGAGGCGATAATCGCGAAACCGAATTTTCACAGTCGAACCGTCTTCGCGGAGAATCTGATCGCCGTCGAGTTGCGCAGGCTCGAGGTGAGGTTGAACAAACCCATCTACGTCGGTATGTGCATTCTCGAGATATCCAAGACGCGCGTTTACGATTTTCATTACGATTACATGGTGCCGCTGCATCGCGAAAGGTGTAAGATAATGTACACGGACACCGACAGTCTCATATATTTTATCGAGTGCGACGACGCGTACGAGGATATGAAACGCGACATCGCGAGATTCGACACAAGCGGCTAGACAACAAGTATCGCATGCCGCGCGTCAACAAGAAAATACCCGGTTTGATGAAGGACGAGAACGACGGCGCGGTGATGACGGAATTCGTTGGACTGAGGTCGAAAATGTACGCCTTGAGGGTCGAGGAAAAGAGCGACACGAAGAAAATAAAGGGCATCAAGAGAAACGTGGTCGCGAGAACGATAACGTTCGACGATTACGTGTGTTGTCTGAACGACGCGATAGGGCAGTTTAGGCGTCAGTCGTGTATTCGTTCGACTGCACACGAGGTACACACCGTGTCCGAGTTGAAACTCGCTCTCAGCCCGTACGACGACAAGCGATACGTCGTTCCCGAGTCGTACTACACTCTACCGTGGGGGCATTACAAGATACAGCCGTGAAAAGGACCTTTTTTAATAAAGAATATACAACAGTCAACAGCCCTTTTTTCCTCTGAGTAAACTGACGATACAATTGCGCGAGGATTCGCTTATCGCTCGGCGGATGTCAATAGGGCAGCATATAACTCTGGAAATAGCTTTGAAAGATAACCGCGATTGACCTAGAGAGGGAATTCGGAATGGCCCGCCCTCTCGCGCCGGGCGAGAGTGGTGGCGCCCCTCGCTTCCCCCACTATCCTGAGTTAGAAAAGCGGATTTAGAATCAGGCTTACGTGACGGTGGGTCGGGGACAAGAAGCGGAACGCGTGGGGGCTGCCATAAGCGGTGGGCGAGGGGATGGCGTCGGCAGACGGGGCCGCCCGCGATTGACTTAGAGGGGGGAATTCGGAATGGCCCGCCCTCTCGCGCCGGGCGAGAGTGGTGGCGCCCCTCGCTTCCCCCCACTATCCTGAGTTAGAAAAGCAGCGGCGGGGCGGCCCCCGTCTGCCGACGCCATCCCCTCGCCCACCGCTTATGGCAGCCCCCACGCGTTCCGCTTCCTGCCCCCGACCCACCGTCACGTAAGCCTGATTCTGAATCCCCTATAGTATGCCTACTAAGTAATAGGATAGAAATAGTAGGAGATGTGAGTGGACGGCAAACGAGGCAAACTGAGAATATTAGAATTCAATATCGCAGGACAAGAAGCGCACAGAAAAGTATATTTTATGAAGGTTTGAACATGTATAACGCCCTGCCGATAAAAATTAAGCAATGCGAAAAAATTGAACCTTTCAAACGTAGGTTAAGAGAATATATTTTACCTCATGTAGAAAAATTAATTTAACGATATTTTATGTAAAAAAAATAGCCGAGAAGGCTAATAAAGCTCAATCAATCAATCTCTCTCTCTCTCTCTCTCTCTCTCTCTCTCTCTCTCTCTCTCTCGCTCGCTCTCTCTCTCCCAAGATTAAATTTTGTAAAATTTCATCACTTTGTATTGTACATACACTACCGTTAAAAAATTTGGAAGCACTACTTTTTTAAGAAAAACCACCGTGGTATTAATAAAATTCTTTACATATCCTTGGAAAATGATTACAAACAAATAATACTGTGTTCAATAGTTGAAACCAAAGACACAGTAAAGTTTCTCGTATATGACGTTTTTCTTTAAAAGTATTGACCAAACTTTTGAACGATAATGCATGTATGTACATATTATTAAGATATATACATAATAGAGAAATAAATATATTTTTATGATAAAACTTATAATCTCTAACTTGACTTAACCTAATTTAATTTAATTTAACTTAATTTAATATTTATTAAGCTTATTTAGATATTTAGCCACTATTCCTTGATTTTTTGTAAATATATATCTATTTCAATGTGCTGTAAAAATGTTCTATAATACTGATTATTTCATTTTTCTTAAAGCCTATAACATCTTAATTTATATTTTAATTTATTGTAAAACTTATTTCTTAAAAAAATAATAAATAAATATTAATACATATTTATATGTATATATATTATTCTATATTAGTATATGTATATATATTAATCTATATTAATAATCTTGTTATAATAAATTAGTAAAGTTCTAATTAATCAGAACGAATAAATTAAATCAAAATAAATAGGTTCCACAATGTTATGTGTTTCAGCTGTCTAGTTAATAAGACACAGCCAATTCTAAAATTAGTTGCCTAAAAAATAATTACAGAATATTTTTTTAACTCTGATTAAAATTGGTCAAATTTGAAATTGATTGGTCTTATGAATTATTCAGATTTCGAATTATGGGCACATATATGTAAAACATATATTAATTATATAGAAGTCTAACTTCTCTACAGTTGAGCTACACAACTACAAGACGAATATATCTGATGCCGAATAATTATTATCCATTATATAGCGAATTTTTTCATAATGTAATAACGAAGGTTATGCCTAACGATAAAAAACAATAAAAGTGCAAAAAAGTGACAAAAGAATGTAGAATATTTCAGAAGATAGGAACATCGTGCTATTGCAGGCATCTTTAAAACAAAGTGTGCATTGCTCCATTTTATATGTCGCCAAATCATTCAGTTTATCTTCCATCGTCTTGCATGGATCAAAGTGTTCTGTTTTAGCTCTTTGGCACGTTCTTATAATAACATCTTGTTTTGGAATAACTGGAAAAATACATTATGTTTGAATTAACTGTTCTGAATATACATATTCTATGCCGTTCATATTATTTTTTACGCGCCTTGCGAATATCTTTAAGTACTTACTTTTACTATTATTAAAGATCATCATTTTCGCACAAGCCATATTCTGGGGAGCGTCTTGATAATGCTGAAATATTTCATCAACGTCAAAAAATGATGCAACCAATTTCAGGCCATTGTGTTGCTGGATGCTTCGTTGCCATTCCTGTATATTGTTAACAGTACATTCCATTGGTTGTAACTTTGTTGTCAAATTGGAACCACAACCTTCGTTTGATAATGAAGTGCACATGTAGCATTTTAGCGCATTTTCTATAAAAGAAAATATGGATAATAAGCCGCACCGTATCAAGCCGTTTCGAAATGCTTATATGTCGCATATATTCTTTTCTTTTAAATATTTAAACTTGAAATTAGATAAAAAGAATTTATGACTACAATAGGCATAAGAGCCTACGTTTCGTTCTTTGCCATCAGCCTAAGGACCAGAGCATAAAGATTATCGTAACCGTTTATGACTCTGTCGTAAGTCATAAGCCGGTGTCGGAAGTCAACGCACAAGGATTGACGTTAGTGTATGTCGTATCCGTCGCGTATGCAACACGATGGATATGACATACGCTAACGTCAGGTCCTTAGGCTGATGGCAGAAAACAAAACGTAGTAGTACGAGAGCCCACGACCAAAACCATATGTTATCGCTTCCCGTTTAAAATCATGTAAAATCGATAGATTGGACGACCCTGTGGACTGGATTAGGGGATTCGGGGCCGACCATCCGCCGGGCGAGGAACGGGCACAGTGTGTCTACCATGGTGGAATAAGTAAGAGGTGTGCTCGACAAGCAGACCAAATTTCGACAACACATTTCTTAATGTTAAAAATGTTACAGCACGCATATATTCCATTCATTTTCTACCATCATGTTACAAAAAAAAACCCGAACATTATGGAGATTATTCTCCAACGACAGTTAAGGTGCGAATTCATGGGACGCTCGTTTCAGCGTTTCGCGAAATCACGTGATTTCGCGCTGACGCTAGCGTCAAGCAAAGAAAGCTGTATTTTTTCAGCTTTAGCGTCAAAGCCAAAGCAGCGCGAAGACGCCGAAATTTTGACGCTGTTTTCCTTTTCATGAATTTTAATTGACGCCGACGTCACGTGTGGTCATGCAACCTTCTTGCCGCTGAAAATGAGCGTCGAGCGTCAGCATGAAAAGGCACCTTTAAGGTGCGAATTCATGGGACGCTCGTTTCAGCGTATCGCGAAATCACGTGATTTCGCGCTGACGCTAGCGTCAAGCAAAGAAAGCTGGATTTTCTCAGCTTTAGCGTCAAAGCCAAAGCAGCGCGAAGACGCCGAAATTTTGACGCTGTTTTCCTTTTCATGAATTTCAATTGACGCCGACGTCACGTGTGGTCATGTGACTTTCTTGCCGCTGAAAATGAGCGTCGAGCGTCAGCATGAAAAGGCACCTTAAGAAGTCTTTTGCCTGATGCTGTTCCGACAGAGAATCTGTTGAATGATCAACAAATTTTAAGAGAAATAAATAATGATCCTTCAATTCATGTTAATATTAATAAGAACTTAAGGTATACAATTTGTGCTTATGTAAATGTGTTTGTGTTATTGCTAATTATCAACATATTAATTTTGAAATATTTACCCATTTTTAGACTTATGCCAGTGGCTGAATATTCTAGTTCAATTAAAGTTGGTGGAGTCGACTCAACTATCCATAAAGAAAATAATGATACTAGCACAAATAACTATAAATTAATAACTTTAAGTAAAAATGTAGAAAATGCAGTTCCATTAAGGATTACAGAAGATGCATCAATACCAACAATAAATGAAAAATTAAGTGCGAATATTATAGAAAATGATAAGTATGTGTTTTTAATATCTCACAATATTATTTTATTTTTTTTAAGAATATTATATATTTAATTACTTATTTATTTATAGTTCTTTTGACCAGCAAACATCTGTTTTTGATCAAACAAGTTGTGCAAGTTGTACATCGCAAAATGTTTATGAGGTTAGAATACAATGCTCGTTGACAATTTTAAATAAAGCCACCGGTGATTCATGTACAAAAAATGTAAATAATGAAAATGCAGCACCATCTCTAAAACAAGCGACTACTTCTGAAAATAAAATTGGGTAAATGTTATACATTATTATTATTTTATAAAAATATAATATTTGTATTATATTTATTTTGAATAAACTTTAAATTATTTCGCGTGGAAAGTGTATGCGTGAACTATTTCGACATATATATTGTGTATGCATAAACAGTATACACGTAAACAAGGAACGGGCTACCGCACATCCCCCAAAAGCAGGGGGAGGGTGGGGGTGGACCTAGGTTCGCGTGGAAAGTGTATGCGTGAAGTATTTCGACATATATATTGTGTATGCATAAACAGTATACACGTAAACAAGGAACGGGCTACCGCACATCCCCCGAAAGCAGGGGGAGGGTGGGGGTGGACCTAGGTTCGCGTGGAAAGTGTATGCGTGAACTATTTCGACATATATATTGTGTATGCATAAACAGTATACACGTAAACAAGGAACGGGCTACCGCACATCCCCCGAAAGCAGGGGGAGGGTGGGGGTGGACCTAGGTTCGCGTGGAAAGTGTATGAGTGAACTTTTCAATACTCAAAATAGCTGCTATATTTTCCAAACTTTTTTTGTTTATAACTTTTTAACGAGTAACGAGCGACGGCTAAAACCTTCCGAAGGTCATTCAGGAGGGTGACCTTGACAACATATGTCAAGGTCAAGGTCATTGGAGCTGGGTCCGCTATTATACATATTTACCAAGTGTTTAAAGCGCGTCATCTAACTTATGTACAATAGATTAAATGACGCTTTTTTTTAACAAAAATCACAACTTCTATAAAGCAAGACATACACACGTGTGTGTGAGCCCTGCTTTAACGAAAATCATTAAACAGATAAATCGTGCAGAATAACCAAGCATCTCGATTCAAGCAATTAGGTCTCACGCTTGGAGTTTCTTTAATTTAATTATGCGGGGGAAGCACACACACACACACACACACACACACACACACGCGGGGGGTGCGAGGGGGGGCCTTCGGCGAAATTATAACGCACATGCATGCTTCCCACGCATAATTAAACTAAAGAAACTCTCAGCGTGAGACCTAACTGCTTGAATCGAGATGCTTGGTTATTCTGCACGATTGATTCATTTAAAATTGGCGCAGTTTTACATGCGCGTGCAACCACTGAGCATGCGCATGTGGCCGCAGGGCACGTTCAGTGTTGCTACATGTCGTCGGTATGACAGGAATCATAACCTGATTCCTGTCAACTTTAACGATTAATATCTCGCGTCGCGGGGCAGAGCGACACTTTTTTCTGCCAGATTCTTTCGTTTCGTGCAAAAACGCGTCGAATGAACCTAAGTTCATCGTTTTTTGTGCTGCTGTAGCTAAACTGAAAAATTACCAAAAAATTACAAAATAAATTTATTCAGAAAACAAATAAATTACTTAAAAAACATATAAAGCGACTGCAAAGAGAGAAAACAGTTACTGTTGAGAAGAAAGTTTATGAAATATTACGAAACGTATTTACACCACAACAAATATACAAGATTATAAATCCGCAGAAAAAAATAGTGAAATGGGGAATAGAAGACATCGCTTCAGCCATTGCATTGAGAAGTGTGAGCCCGAAAGCTTATAGATATTTAAAAAAAAATAACTATCCTCTACCCGGGTTATCTACGCTTCGTAATTGGGCATCTCGTTTAGATTTGGCCAAAGGTGTTTTAATAGAAATTTGGGCTCTCATGAAACGCAAAGCAGATTCCCTTTTAGATTTAAAAAAAATTGTTGTTGTCTGTTTTAATGAAATATATATATCACACAAAGTTGAGATTGACAGAAAAACTGAGCAAGCAGTTGGTCCTCACAAAACATGTCAAATTTGCATTGCTCGTGGCTTATTTAGTAAGTGGAAGCAGCCAATTTATTACAGTTACGATCAAGCTCTCAATTCGTCTATCATTAATGAAGTCATTACAAAATTATACAATGCGGGTTATACTGTAGTCGCAATAACCACGGATCTAGGCCCATCTAACAGCAAAACTTGGAAAGATATGAATGTCGGAATCGATAAAAGAACAAAAATGTAATTTTACACATCCAAGTAACGATAATCTTAAAGTATTTGTTTTTGCTGATGGACCTCATTTGCTCAAACTTATTAGAAATCATTACTTTGACAGAGGATTTTTGATAAACGATAAACATATCAGCAAAACATGTGTAGAAAGAATGCTGTCAATAAATTGCAAGGATTTAAAAGTTATGTTTAAAGTAACTGAAGCTGATCTTAATGTTGCTGGTCAAGCAAGACAAAAAGTGTCAACGGCTGCAAAACTTTTTTCTCAAACAACAGCTCGAGCTATAGGATGGTGTGGAGAGCAAGGTTTTCTTTACAAAGAAGAAGCTTGGAAAGAAACTGCTGAACTTGTTCAACTTGTCAACGATTGGTTTGATTTATTCAATAGCAAAAGTACATATATAAAAGAGATCCTAAGAAGAAACCTTATGGACTCAATTTAGACTATCAGAATAACTTATTGAATGCAATGACTAATTTCATGTATGAAATGAGAGTTGGTGGTCACAAGAATTTGTTACTTTTTTAAAAAGGTTGCTCGGGGGGGTATGAGGCGCTCCCCGGATTTGCGATTGGTCAACAAAATTTCTCGAAGGACCAGAGGGCCCGTGCCCTCGCGAAGGTGGATAAAGCGAAGCAAGCAAGCGAATATAAAAAAAAAAATGCGAGGCGACTCACCGTGTCGTTGCCCGGCGCCTCCTGGGTGTCGACGTCGTCCTCCCGTTGGCGAGATCTCTGGCGTGCAAGGCAAAAGCATGCAACAGTCCGGTATAGCAAGCGGGCACGGACAGGCAGGTATGGTAAGCAGGCACAGATAGGCAGGATAGCAAGCAGTCACAGATAGGCAGGATATCAAGCGATTAGGCCTTCGTGGTCTGTGATGGGCGACCGAGCACTCCAAGTTTGCACATGCAAAACGGTAACGTGTGAGCTTCACGACGTTCGACTGGTGAGTGTCTCTCTTCCGTTCTCCAGCTCGCGCACTTGCGAAGTACGGCGCGAGCGAGTACCGAATTCTTTTCATAATTGGGGATGCCACCCGTGGGCGGGCAGCACGAGTCGGGTGAGTCGCGCGAACATCGACAAGCGTACTACTCGCGATCCACCGACGTTTCGCTAATAGGCGCGATAATTTAACCCGGTATAGATAATCAATACAAGAACCGTACAATTAACAATGTGAAACGACAACACGAAATCAATCCTATAATTAACTACTATTTACACTATGATACACGGCGGTGCGCCAAACAAAGGTGTAATATTAAATAATACCTCTCTTCAAGAGTTCCTACCTTATCTTCAACAAAAATATAGAAGAAATGACTTCAACTTAACTTACATTTTGACAAACAGACTTACGCAAGATTGTTTAGAAAATTTATTTTCTTTTCTTCTGCATTAAACCTTCGATACAGATTACGTTGGTATCTATTAGGCAAGCATGCATTTGACATGCTTTCTAATGCTGTAAATACTGAAGTTGATGGAGATGAAAGCAATTTGATTAATTTTAACGACACAGAAGATTCATTAATAGCAGCAGCTTTTGATGTAAGCCAAAAAGAGTATCCTAATCCAGCGGTTGATGAAGAATTAATTAATACATTTCAGAATGGAGAGTTTATAAATAATGATGTAAATGAGTTTCAGAGCGATATGGGTATGTACGAACAGATGAATTGAAACTAATAATCTGCGATTACTAATGCGTATTAATAATATAATTATACAAATTTAGTGTTTTTTTTCTAACAATGAATTTTAAAATAGTTTACTTTATTCTGTAACTTAGTATATAATGAAGAGCTTGTATTTAGTATTGTATATAGTCAAAATGTTACTATAAAAAAAGAAAAAAAGTACTTGAAAATATTTCAAATTTTTTTTATTTTTTTTGTGTATATTTGTAATTTTGGTACATTTCTTAAATAATAAACTTAGGTATTCAATTCTCATAATAAATAAAGGAAACATCCGTATCTTTTTGTGATCGCAATACGTAAGTATGAAACTTTATTACTGGTTTCGTCACATTTAAACGAAAAAAATTAATAAATAAATTAAAGAATTTTATTTATTTTTTTTTACCTTTAACCCATTCCTGAAATTTCTAATAAAAATATATAAATATCACAAAAAATATATATGACCATAAAATTATTTATTTTTTCATATTTAATTTGAATGTTTTTTTCCCATTTTATTTCTACACTTTTTTGTGATTATATAAAACTCGAAATTCAACAAGTTGCACGCGATTTACAAACTTTATAAAATTATTTATTTATTATGAGAAACGTTTGATATATATTTCTTTTGACGTTAATATTTTCATGAGTATTGGAACGTTTTTTTTTCAGGATGTTTTCGATACTCATATATTTTTTAAATTTTAATATTGTTGCGCTCGATCACGCGTTCGCCGCACAATCACTCACTTTCACACTCGCGGCGCGTGTTACGACACTCTCGCACAAATAAGATGACTCGTTTAGAAAATCAGTAGCTCTTTATTACGACTCCCGGTATAATAGAGGAGCTCGGGACGACACGTCCGAACGAGACGCGTCCCAGAGTAAATCTGAACATCTGGTATAACAGAAAAATCAATAGATAATAGAGCATCACGCAATCAATATTAGTAAACAAGCATCCGTCACTAAGGACGATTCGCATCTTGACGAAAGTCGGCCCGTTGCACGCTTCAGCTCGGAGTCAGGGAAGTATACCGGGCAGCGCGTACGCAACAATATTATTGTTTTTCTGGTATTCTTTATTTTTAGATATTCCAGAAAATGAAGAAACCCTTATACAAGAGATTATTGAAACTGAAGGTTTAAAATATATTGCTGGTTACGTTGCTCGTAAATTTAAAATAAAATATCCTTTCTTATGAGACAAGAAGATTAGAACTCAATAATGACCATTTTGATTGGATTCAATACCTTTCTAATGGTTATCTCACTTATCCTAGTGATGACTTAATTAATGTAGCGAACATTATGGAAAAACAGTTTGTTTTTTTTCATGGCGAGTTCGGCTTAAGTAAAGAAACATTTATATTTCAAAAAGTCACTAACTTAGTCAAACAACAAATAAATGATAGATTTATTGTACCTGAAGAAGTAATATTGTGCCTGGTTCGTACACGTACTTACATTAGATTAAGAGAAATTAACAAAAAAATGATCTCTGATATTAATAATAACCATAAGAAAAAGAAAGTCCTAAAATTTATACATTAATATTTTGTAACATTTTTTTCTAATAAATTTTATAAAAAAACATTTAGTAAATTTACTTTTATTTATTTATCTATACTTTTTTTTTTCAAAATGCCTAAATAGCTTCATAATGTACATTATTATTAACTAACAATTTGAATCATTTTTACTTAATAAACTGATAATGATATTTTTCAATTAAATTAATTTATTAATTATCCTTTCATCATTATATAAAATTAATTCCACGTTTGAAATACCGCGAACTTAGGAGCAAAATGTTGATTGGCTAATATACCAATATGGCTGGTCGTTTGTTCCACAACACTGATTCGCTAACCACATTAGCGTGCGCAAGAGCACACTTTGTTTCCTTCCACCATGGTGGTCTACCTTCTTTTTTTAAACGTAGAAACATTGTTAGGATAGTCGTAACGGACTCGCGATTCGTGGTACCGGCTCAAAAAGCCGAGCGAAGCCAACGTCGCCCGAACACCGCCGAGCGCGATCGTGGCGTCGGGCATCTCCGGATCACGTCGTCTAAACTCGGCGATTACTATATATTTAGTGTATGAAATCAAAATTATTTAATTAACAATTTTTCATAAAGCGCATAGATGATTATTCCATAACTGTAACGTATAAGGTGAATTGAGTATGTAAAAATGAGCTATAATCAATACATAACATTTTTTTAAATAAAAAAATAAGGTCAATTTAACCGTACAAAATTACCTTTTTTAAAAAAAGGTAAAAAAAGGCGCCAAGTTCACGCATAGTAGTTTAACTATATGTTGTTACGTCGAAAAAAAAAGAAAGTGGTAGTATTATACCTCGAAAAAATTTAAGTAACAAGTGGTAGACGTAATCTTTATATCTCGAAAAATTTCGAAAAAATCTAAACAGTAGTATCTTTATTTCCGAAAAATTATAACCCAAGTGATCTATCAAGACACATCACAAAATTATGTTACCTTATCAAAAAGAAGAGTCGCGCTTCAAGTGATCTATTACAATTACAAAAAAGAAATGATATCTCTTTAAATTACAGCGCCAATTACAGAGAGAACATATATATTGCCTCAAAAAATTAATTGTTGCACTACTTTGAAAAATCTTTAAATTGTGTTTAAATTTAACAAGGGAATACAAGATATTTAAATACAAAGTTTACATTTGCATTTTTTAGTGGTCACAAAGAATTACAGAGGTAACAGTACAAAATACAAAGATTTTATTAAAATACATAAATTTTTCTTGTAAAAAAACTTGGCGCTGCTAGACCTCAAATACCTTAATTTTTGTGAGTTTTATAATAGAAAAGGAACTGTTTTTCTTGCTTCTCACATCTATTTCTTGAACTTAATCATCATAATCTACATCATTATCGTTGAAATATAATAAATATTTTGCATCTTCAGTTAATTCTTTCTTTTTATGCCCCATAATTTTTAGCGAATTAGATATTATTGGATCTGAAGCAATCATCAAATTATTAAAAATATCTTCATTATTTTGTATTCGCGACATTTTTCGCGAATGACTTTCTCTATATTAGCTAAAATATTTATGGTTTGCTTCCTGAGGATCTTCAGATAATTGTCCTATTGGTACGATAGCATTTTTTATAATATTACTGCCATCTATGTATTCTATATATATAAGTACCGTCGTCTGTTTGTCTGTATGTATGTATGTATGTCTGACCGCGAACTACTAATTCGTTAGTGGACCGAATTTTTACCAAAAATATATGAAATAGGGGTAGAATTTTCCGGGGAGTGCCATGATGTGTATAGTTTTTTGTTACCGATTTTCTGGAAACCGGTTTTTTTAATTTCTCCAATTTTTCGGGAAATAATTGACCGAATTTCAAAGAATTATTATGAAACAGGGGTAGAATTTTCCGTGAAATGCTATAAAGTGTATAATTTTTTGTTACCGATATTTTTGGAAACCGGAATCAGAATTTTCAATTTTTCACAAATTAATTGGCCGAATTTTAAAGAATTGTATATGAAGTAGAGGTAGAATTTCTCGGGGAGTGCCACAAAGTGTATAATTTTTTGTTACCGATTTTTTTGGAAATCGGAATCAAACATTTTTCTAATTTTTCAGGAAATAATTGAGTGAATTTCAAAGAATTGTATATGAAGTAGGGTAGAATTTCCCGGGCAGTGCCATAAAGTGTATAATTTTTTGTTACCGATTTTTTTGGAAACCGGTTCCAAAATTTTTCCAATTTTTCCGGAAATAATTGACTGAATCTTAAAGAATTATGTATGAAATAGGAATAGAAAAAACTAAAGATTGTAATAAAATTAGAAAAATTGCTAATCATAAAGGGGTTTCCGATTTCTGTTAAAAAAAAAATGTACGTGATTGCTCCAATTTCCGCAAACTTTGAGATTTTAAGCTGAATTTTCTTTATGGATAATTTTTTGATACCAATTTTATGGAAACTGGTATCAAAAATTTTTCCAATTTTTCGGGAAATAATTGACCGAATCTTGAAGAATTATATATGAAACAGGGGTA
>NW_027509290.1:195000-219819 GCF_048541705.1 Temnothorax americanus
CAGACAGACAAATAAATAAATCTATATAGAATGTGAGAAGCTGATTAGCTTGAAACTTGGTGAAATTTACGAGTATATGTTTGGCTCGAACTTCTGAGTTTTTTAATCGATAAAGTCTCGTTCAAGGAAAGTTGGTATTGAATTTGGCGACAATCGGTAAAAGGGTTCTTTTAAAAAAAAATTTTAAATTTTTTTAGAAATGTCTGGTTGCTCTAACTTCCGTAAATTTGGAAATATCGATCTATTTCTAATTTTATTATAATTTTTTTGTCTTTTCGACCCCTATTTCATATATAATTTTTTAAGATTTGGTTGATTAGACCCAGCTTTATATGCGATCAAAGATCCATAATTTTGATCGCATATAAAGCTAAGTCTAATCAACCGAATTTAAAAGAATTATATATGAAATAGGGGTAGAAAAAACCGAAGTAAAAATTGTTTTTTGAGTTTTCGATGCCATTGGTTGATTAGACCCAGCGTTATACGCGATCAAAGGTCCATAATTTTGATCGTATATAAAGCTGTCTAATCAACTAAATTTAAAAGAATTATATATGAAAATAGGGGTAGGAAAAACCGAAGTAAAAATTGTTTTTTGAGTTTTCGATGCCAATGTGTTGCTTATGTTCAAAAACGTCGAATTTAAATTTTTTGAGGATCGGTTTTGAGGATTGGCTATCCATCAAATAACTTAGGGTAGATTAATGCGAATCGGATTATTTTATATACTTTTGGTAAAAATTTGATTGAATAGTTTAAGAGTGTATAAAGAACAGACATACATACATTTATACATACAGACATTCTATTTTATATATATAGATTCTTACATAATATTTTTTTTTCTTTTTTTTAATAAATAGAGTATCATTCAAGGAAGATTGGTATTGAATTTGGCGATGATCGGTAAAAAGGTTCTTTTTTAAAAAAAATTTTGAATTTTTTTTAAAAATGTCAGTGGTTGCTTTAACTTCCGCAAATATTGAGATATCAGCCTGTTTTTTTTTAATCGATAGAGTTAAAAGCCATTCTGTAATTTTGTTTAATTATAATTAATATTCACTTCGCCGAAGGTGATGAGCGCGGAGGAGGAGGATAATAGATGCGGCAGCGCGGGACAGCAATGGGCGAGAGGTTGTGTGGAGAAAGCGGAGAGGATAGAGGGCGCAGCAAATGGAAGAAAGTGAGACGGCGGCGCTGGATAGCAGCTGAAAAGGGATGGCACGACTGAGAGGAGAGGTAGGGAACCGAGAAAAGTTGGACGCACTGGCAGAGGTGAAGTGTAAAGGAGGAAAGTAAACGGAAGGTGAAAAGAAAAGGTGTAAGGGAGATGCGAAGGAGAAAAACCGTGGAGGAGCGGAAAGAGGACTGTAAGTAGAGGAGGAACAAGAGAGGCGAGGGAGAGGCGGAGACGGACGGAGATAGAGTGAGAAGAGAGGTGCAATAAATAACATACATACGGCTTGTTTATACAGGGATAGGAAAAGAGACGATGGCAGGGATGGGGCAAAGGTCGGAGGAGACAGAGTGGGTGGAGGAGATCAGGAAAGAAGTCAGGAAGATAGGCCAGGAAATCAGGGAAGAAATAAGACGGGAAGGAAAAGGCATCAGAAAGAAATTAAAGGAGATTGGAGTGAGGTTGGAGAGGCTGGAGGAGGGGCGCTGGCGGTGCGAGGAAAGCAAGGAGCAGGATGAGGAGGAGGAAAGAGAGACAGATGAGAGCAACGGGTGGAGAGGGAGGGAAAAAGAACCAGCGAGGATGAAGAGGAGTAACAGGGGAGTGGCAAGAAAGGAGATGACGGAGGAGGATGGAACGGAAGGCAGCGAGGGAGGTTGGAGCGAGAAGGGGTGGGGAAGAGACTGGTGGGAGGAGGTGGCCAGCGAGGAAGATAGGAGAAAGGAAAAGGAGAACCTACACAGGGGGAGGAAAAAGGGGGGAGAAGGAAGGATGAGAATAAAAAGGAAACAGAAGAGAGAGCGAGCAGGGAGAAGGAAGACAGAGGCTACAGAGAAGAAAGGACGGCCAAGGAGGGCAAGGGAGGACCGGAGGAGAAGAGTAGGGAGGAGGAGGGAACAGAAGAGAGGAATAGAGCGCGGAGGGCGGTAGAAGACAGGGAGGAGGAAGTGAGGAGAAAAAAGGAAAGGAAAGAAAGAGAGGAAAAAGAGGAAAGGAAGGAGAGGGAGAGGATGCTTGGTCAGGGGGAAGGCTGGAGACTGGAGAAGCAGAGAAGTGAGGATTTGGAGAAGAGGAAAGGTAGGGAGAAAGGAGAAGGGCTGAGGGAGGAGATGGAGAGAAAGAGGAAAGAAGAGGAAGAGAAGGCGAGGAGACTAAAGGAGAGAGTAAAGAGGCTGGAGGAAGAGAGAGAGCAAAAGGAGAGAAGAAAGAAGAATGTAGTATGGAGAGGGTTGGATGGAAGGGACGCGGAAGAAAGGAGAGGCATGATGGTACGGGTAGCAGAGAAGGTACTGGGGAAAGAGCCAAAGATTAGAAGGGTCTGGGAAAGGAAAGGGGAAGGAGGAAGAGAGGTTTTGATAGTGGAGATGGAAAATGAGAGGGAGAGGGCAGAGTTGCTGGGAAGATTTGGAGAGGTTAGGCAGAGGTGGGGGATTGGGGTGGACGAGGACCTGTCGATGGAGGAGAGGAGGACAAGGTGGAGGATGTTGGAGAAGGCGAAGGAAGAAAGGGACAAGGGAAGAAGAGCGAGGGTGGAAAACAGGAGACTGTGGGTGGATGGAAGGGAGATAAAATGGAAGGAGGAGGAGGGAAAATGGGAGGAGGTATAAAGGGGAGGGGATAACGTTGATGGCTAGGAACGGAAGGAGGAGGAGAAGGGGAGGGTACTAGGATAGAGGAAAAGCAAGAAAGAGGCCAAGGGTAAAGATAGCGGAGGACAGATGGGTGAAAGCGAGGATAAGAGAGAGAGAGAGGGAAGGGAAATTAGAATAGGAGAGAGAGTGGAGGAGAGGAGGAGAGCAGGAGTGGGAGGAGGTAGGAGGTGGAGGAGAGCACAAAAGAGACGGAGGAGAAACTCAACAGAAGCGGGGAAGAGGGCCAACAGACCCAGGGCAGGAGATAGACAGGAAGGAAGAGATGAGACAGGAAGAGGTGGAGGGAGGCAAACTAAGTCGGGAAGGAAGAGGAGAGAAATAAGGGAAGGGAAAAAGACTTATTGTGAGGTCGCAAAAAGCCAGGAATTGAATAAAGGGGAACGTTTGTAAGAGGTTTGGGTACGTTCCTCGTTTAAAAACGCCTTGTAAACCCTGAGGGGAAAGACAATAAACACATACATACATAATTAATATTCACTTACTCTGTAAACAAATTCTTCTATATCCCTCTATTTTTCCATCCGTCTTTCCTCTACGATAGCAATATCGTTATTAAATCTTAAATAATTATAAATATGCTTCTTCCAATAAACGTTTACACTATTTTAAATAATTTATTAAAGACATGTTTTATTCTCCAAAAATGTTTATAAAAAAATTTAATAATTTATTTAAATATTTTGTTAAAAAAATTTTAGTGTATAACATGTTTTTATGCATTTGTTTTTTCTTTTTCGGTTTTCATTCTTATTCTTTTTCAGGTTCGTCTCCACTGTCATCTTTAAATTTTCGTTTTTCTTCCTCTTTCTGTTTTATTTCTTCCGCCATTTGAATATCTTCATATTCTATAAAATAACATAATTTATTACAGTAAATTCTTAGCGAAAATTCTGTCAGTGCATAAATCATGGCTTTCAATATTAATAGTTTAATGATCCGCACACACGCGCGCGCACTACGCGCACACGCGTGTGTTGCGCTAATACATCGTTGAATTAATTAACCTTTAACAATGCATTAGCGCAACAGGTTTGTAATAACAGGTGTTATTACAAACAATTCTAAAATTTTGTTATATTTAATATTCACTTACTTTTGTGTGAATTTTTTTCAAAAATCCTCAATACACGATACGTTTTATCCATGATACGTTTTCATAATATTTTATCATGTTATCAATAAGTTCCTCATCTTTTATCATCATTTCGATTAATGCTTCATTCCAACCGTCATCCAATACTAGAATTTTAAAAGATTCTATTTAAATTTATATTAATATTAAACATATTACACATGCATATATATATTGTGACGTTGCGGCCCGCCGCTTCGTGGCAGCGCCCCGCCGCCGTCACAAGGCGCCGAAATTTGCGCCCAGGGACGAGCGAGAGAGGCGACGACGAGATCTACAGAGGCCAAAAAGTCGATATCGTTTCCGCGTTTTGACTATTCTTTTGATTTCATGTGTAATTATAATGCGCGGCGCCTCACCCACACCACGGCGAATTTTCGAGGGAATACCGATAACGAGAGGGGTCCGGGAGGACCAAGGACCGAGGAGGGGTGGCGAGAGCGGAAACTACAGGGATCACGGCGGCGAGAGCAACGCGGCAAACGTGCGGCAAACGAGGCAGCGATGGACAAGGCCGCCGATAGCGGGGCCCCAGGTACCGGGGAAAACCCGGCCTCAGCAATCTGCCTCCACGAAATACCGGCCCGCGGGGTGACTGATCACCGCCCCGAGGGCAACCGGAGGCACATCGGCCAGAACAAAGTCCAGTCCGCTACCCGGAAACAAATTGAAGAAGTCGCTACGCCGCCGAGGGACCGTTGCGCGCCCCCGAAGGATCCACCTTACGACGATCTTGCGTTAGAATATCGCGCGAGCTTGCACGCTCGCTCTCGATTGGTTGGCACGCCCCTACGGAAGGGGGTGCCGCATCGATTCCGTTATCGAACGAATCTAGCGAGACACTCTTTGGTCGTCCGTCGGCGAGTCCGAACGTTCTTCTTAAACTACGCGATAGCCGCCCCGAATCGGGAAAATCTGTTACGTTGCGACGATCCTCCGTACAAGGTGACGGCAAGGAGCCCTACGAGGAGACATCACATCGGTGAGGTTGCCCGCAGTAATTAATATCGAGATGTAAAGCCACGACGCCGCCCTCCGGTGCACGCTCTCGTCCGGAAAACGTTGTAACATCGCGACGCGTACGGTCCCTTGAGGCCGCGTATCGAATGGCGATCGACAGCGAGAGCGAAGGGCCTCGGGGTGGTATCGTGGCCGCGGAATTGAGATAAAGACGCGATTGCGAGCCTCTGGAGATCGCGATAGATTCGTGGCGAAGTCCGTTACTGCGAGTCCGTTTCGTGTACTGTCCGCGCTCGCGATTGTGTCTCGTGCCTTCCGTATTCCCGGCGTATCAAATTACCAAACATCGTTCTTGTGGAATTTCGCATGTGTCGGTACGTCAGTCGCGTTAATCGGCCGCTTGTGAGGAGCTAATTGCCTTAGAAAATCGTGCGTGTTAGGGTAGTCATGTTCGGATGCGTTTTTCGGTGACTGCGTGTGAGACGCATTGCTAGCGGGAGAGCGTTATTCGCGTGAGTTACTTCGTTCTCGCAATAGGCTCCGTGCCGTCGGGATTGCGTGTGATTATTACTCGCGGTAGTTCCACTTAGTTTTCCTGGCGTTCGTTCCGGAATTCCGCGCTATTTCAAGTATCTCGGTGTATTATTCTGCGCAGTACGCAAATCACCGAAGACTGAGTAGCGTATTTCCCCGAATGACTTGCGTTAGGCTTAAGATAATTGGCGACAGAATTCTCGCGCAACTCCCGGCGTTGAGTTCACGCAATCTGAGCGTGAGGTATCGTCCTCTCGCGATCTGTCCTGCGAGATGTTTTTTTTTCGTAATTATTTCGTGTTTACCGTCAATATTCTATATTATTTGTAAGTTTCGCCCTACTGTATCTCTCGGAGATACTCGCAGCGCCTTATGCGCGTTATTATAGGATAACAGAGTACTTCGTTTATTCTGGTGTCCGCGCTATTATTATTCTTTTTTGTTTCATTTCTGACGCTCGCGCGACTGATTATATGATTTGCCTGACCGACCGAAGCCGAATCGGTTTTTATTGTTTCACGCGCAAATTCCTACCGAATAAATGTTATTTTGATTTATTAATTGCTTGAGTTCGGAACCTTATTTATGGCGTGTCACCCCGCCGAATATCGCGCCGCCCTTTATCACCCCCGCCCCAGCCCTTAGGTCGAGCTAGCCGATTCCTCGCACATCCGCACGTCTCGCTTTGCGTCTCGTGTTGGTTTTCGTTCGCGATTTCGCGGACGCGCGTTGACGCGTCTGGCGCCCAACGGTAAATTCGTTTCGCGAAGTGTCGGAGGTGCGAGGGAATCGTCGGAGAGGCCCGTCATCCCGCTCTCCTTACTCCTCTTGATCCGGCACACGTCCCGGAGCGGTCCGGGAGTGGAAAAGTCGTGACAAAATTTGGCGCCCAACGTGGGGCAGCCGAAAGATCGCCGAAAGGCACGTAAAGGGCTTGCGATAACGTTACGATAATTTCGTGCGGGTGACAAGATTCTCGCGGATTCCTTATTGGTTTTTTTTCTGTGTTCTGTTGAAATAAATAAATGATCCTATCCTTTTGTTGGTATGAATTATTATTGATGCTATATTATCTGCTATATCATCTGTGTTTAACTTCTTTCTTTCAGCTTAATGGGAATTATTATCTCGGAGATTATTTGAATAACCGTGTTCGTGTGGGTTAATCGGTGATTTCGCGATATTATTCGATACGGCGTAGCGCTTCGGAATTCGGTGTTTACGTTTAGCGAGCTGTCGCGTCTGAAAAACTATTTGCCTATCCCGCGTTACCTTCGCATTCCATTCGCGAGTGTTAGTGTTCGCGTATTATTATTCTCTTTTGAGAATACGGTAGTCTTCCGTAGGTTTCGCGCGGAATAGAGATTTTCACATTCCGTCGTGTGTATTGTTGACCGTATATTAGTGCTCGCGTACTATTATTCTCTTTCCGCAATACAGTGGTGCTCCGTTAATTCTCGCGGAAATTGGATCCTCTATTTAATAATAAAAGTTCGGGTAGACAAGATGGATCCAATCGAGCTCACCGACGAGTGGATTATCCACGCTTCGCGCGACGAACGAATCGCCGAGTTGAGTCGACGCGAGCTACCTATCGAAGGATCCGACCCCGAGCTGACACTTCGTTTGTTGCGTTTGTTGACGGCCACACGTCGAGAATCGAGCCGCGTGGCCGACGTCGACTTAAACCGCGCGACGAACTTTGAGTTAAATCAGACGACGGGGACTGAAGCGAACCCCCCGGTCCATACCGAATATCTCGGTGTCCCGGTAGAAATTGTTCGTCCAGATAGTCCGTCCGCTGCGATGGGTATGCGGGCGCACCTTGATTAATCCGACGTTTCACGAAGTTACACGCACAGGGCCTCGCACGATCTAAACGGTAACTCCGCGACGGCCATGTATAATATCATGCGGAAATGGGATCTAAAGTTTACAGGCGCACGCGGAGAAGATGCCGAAACGTTTCTGTTGCGGATCGAAGAGGGCCGCGAATTGATTCCCGTTGCGGACGAAGACATTTTGCGGTGCCTTCCGTTCTTTTTATCGGGCATTGCGCTTTATTGGTTTTGTGGAAAGAAGGAACGCCTAACGACATGGGCCGCGTTTAAAACCGCGTGGCGTACACGTTTTGGGGATTCGGATTTTCAGTTCGCCCTTCGCGATGAGATAATGCGATGGACGCAAGGGGAACACAAGGCCGTGACGGATTACTTGACGTGTCTAAATACGCTTTTCGATCGGTTATCGCCGCCGTGGAGTGAGGGGGAAAAAGTCGGCAACGCACACCGACACTTGCTTCCCCGTCTACAAACCCAGATACCTCGGGATTCGGTTCCAGATATGGACGCGCTCGAACAATGGGCCGTCCAGGCGGAGGCTAGCAGCCGCGCCGCCCAGAACTATCGCGCTTTCCCCACGCCGGAACGCTCTCTCTTCCCGGATCTAGCATACCGAGCGCCCAGAGGCGCAAACTGCACTGCGAGAAGGAATCAACGCGATACGGTGGCCGGTCTCGGCGTATCCCCCGCGAATCCAAGTGAAACTGGGGCGGCCGCGCAAAATGAAGAGCCGGTCAAGGCCCGCGGACCAAAAGCAGATACCCCGGCCGCGACTACCGTCGCCACAACCGGCGCGTCAGTCGGTTCCTCGACTTCCGCGAGTGTGAACCTCCCCGCCACGTGCTGGAATTGCGACCAGACGGGGCACTTCTCGCGCGACTGCAGAGCTCCGACGAGGAAACATTGTTATCGTTGCGGAAAAGTCGGATTCACTACCCGTGCCTGTCCAACGTGCTCGGGAAACGATTAGAGGAGTCGCGAAAGTGGGGCCACCCGAATCCTAACCCCTTAGCCCCTAACGATTTGTTACTGACGAGAGATCGCGATGCCTCGTATAGCACCTTTGATGAAAGGGGGGCTCGGTCTCTCTCCATTTTCTACACGTACAAATTGCCGGAAATGAGATAAGAGCGTTGGTAGATTCCGGGTCTAGCCGTACGTTTGCGGGTCCGGAGGTCACCGCGTTGTTCAAACAGCTCGGTTTTCCCGTTTATACGGCAAGCGGACAACGCGTGACTACCGCGACTAACCAGACTACGAGAGTGAGGGGAAAGGTAGAGGTCCCAATGTGCGTTCAGGGTAAGATCCGAAATATCAGAGTCGGTTTGTTACCACATTTAGCGTCCCCGTGTATATTAGGGGTAGATTTTTTGAAGGCGTTTGGAATAATCGTGGATTTTGCAGGCGATACGTGGAATTTTAGAGAAGATCCTTTGCGGCAATATCAGTTTGAGATGGGTTTTTTGAGTTCTTCCACAAGCGTGCGCGTAACGTTAGCCGAGGGAGATGCCATAAATCTCGAACCGGACTTAACGGAAAAGGGGGGGAAGGCGCAAAAACCGGAAGCGTCGCCCCTCGTTTGTTGCGGATTGAGTGAATTAACGCCGGACCAAGAGAAGCGTCTACAAGAATTTTTAGCGTCTAAAGCTACGGTCAATTCGGAAGAGCTCGGAGCCACCACGTTAACCGAACACGACAATATCGAGGTCGGAGATCACCCTCCTATTCGGCAACGATGTTATCCCGTGTCGCCGAAAATCAAAGAGGCCATTTATGAGGATGTAGACCGCCTACTGAAAGCCGGAATAATCGAGCCGTCGCAGAGCGAGTGGTCGACACCCGTCGTCATGATTAAAAAACCTAACGGGGCATATCGTTTCTGCTTAGATTTCCGAAAAGTGAACGATGTTTCGAAAAAGGACGCGTACCCGTTACCGTACATGAACGGGATCCTCGATAAATTAAGCAAAGCTCGGTACATTTCGACCATTGACTTAAGCCAAGCCTACTTTCAGATTCCGCTGTTTCAAAAGAGCCGAGAAATCACGGCTTTCGCGGTGCCGGGAAAAGGCCTGTTTTATTTTAAACGGATGCCGTTCGGTTTAACGGGGGCTCCTGCGACTTTCCAGAGGTTGTTGGATCGCTTAATCGGACCAGAGATGGATCCGTACGCGTTCGCGTATCTAGACGATATCGTGGTGGCTACCGAAACGTTCGAGGAACATCTCGAGTGGTTGGGACGCGTTTTCGAGCGTATTCGCGAAGCGGGCTTGACGATCAATCCCGAGAAGAGTAAGTTCTGCTACTCGCAAGTGAAGTATCTCGGATTTTTGGTGCAGCGCGAGGGTCTAAAGGTCGATCCCGATAAGACAGTCGCGATCAGGGAATATCCCGCGCCGCGTAACCTCCGGCAATTGCGTCGATTTATTGGTATGGCGTCGTGGTACCGCCGTTTTATCCCGCAGTGCGCTACTCACTTAGAGCCATTAACGCGACTGCTTAAAAAGAATCAGCCGTGGAGGTGGGGCGAGGAACAGCAAGCCGCGTTCGAGACTATTAAAAGGTGTCTCACTTCCCCACCCACCTTATCATGTCCCGACTTCAGCATCCCGTTCGAGCTGCAAACGGACGCCAGTTTCGTCGGCTTCGGCGCAGTACTCACTCAGAAAATAGACGGGGTCGAACACGTAATAGCTTTCGCGAGTAGGGCTTTGTCTAACGCGGAAAGAAAAAACTCTACCACCGAGCAAGAATGCCTCGCGGTCATATGGGCGATTAGAAAGCTTAGGCCTTACCTCGAGGGCTACCGATTTCCGTCGTAACGGACCATAGCAGCCTCCGGTGGCTGCATAATTTAAAGAATCCGACGGGACGGTTAGCGAGGTGGGCTCTCGAGTTGCTTGAATACGACTACCAAATCGAGCACAGGAAAAGTGCGATGCACTATGTGCCGGACGCACTCTCGCGAATTTACAAGCCAGATGACGACTTGTGCGCGGTCGCCGGGGTTGAGAACGACTGGTACGCAAAAAGATTTAACGAGGTTCTCGAGCAACCGCAAAATTTCCAGGATAAAAAATAGAGGGAGATCGGTTATATTTTCGTAGACCTCATCCCGTAATTAACGAAACCGTAGATGACCTCGACCAATGGAAGTTTGTTGTACCAAGGGACTCTCGCGATGAAATTATTCGCGCCAACCATAATCCACCTCAGGCCGGACACTTAGGTGTTGAGAAAACTTATCGCCGTGTCGCGACGAGATATTATTGGCCGCGGATGTTCAACGATATCGCCCGGTACGTGCGCCGGTGCGACACGTGCCAGCGAGCAAAAATAGAACAGGATGTTCCCGCGGGATTAATGGGCCAACAGGTGATCGAAGCTCTGTGGACGGTTGTCGCCGCCGACATTATGGGGCCGCTTTCGCCCAGTAAGTCGGGACACGCGTACCTTTTCGTGATGCAGGACTTGTTCACTAAATGGATTGAGTGTTGTCCGCTACGTAAAGCGACCGGTAAGAATATCCGAGAAGCTATTGAAAACCTTGTGATTTTTCGTTGGGGAGCCCCACGCGTCTTATTAACCGACAATGGCACGGAATTTCTAAACCGAGAATTACAGGCGTTAACGACACAGTACGGAATTCAGCATACGACGGTACCGCCCTATCATCCCCAGGCGGACCCCGTCGAACAAGTTAATCGCGTACTCAAAACGATGATTACGGCTGTCTTGGGTCAAGACCACCGCGAGTGGAACCGAAACATTAACGAATTTCGTTTTGCTTATAATTCCGCGCACCATACTTTGCTTCAAGCGACCCCGGCGTTTCTGAATTTCAGGAGAGAACCACAACCTGTTAATCTGTTTCGCGAACGAGCAGACGCTGCGGTCGAGGTAGAGAACTCCGACCCCGCCATTTGGAGGGAGAGGATGGAACGAATCCACCAGTTGCGGGCCTGGATTGTCGAAAACTTGGAGACTGCGCGAATGAAACGAACTCGGTATTATAATTTGCGTAGACGAGACCGTCGGTTTGCCGTAAGCGACCGAGTGTTGAAGCGACAGCACGTCTTATCGTCCGCCGCTCAACACGTGTCTGCAAAGTTAGCGACCAAATTTCATGGTCCCTTCACCGTACTAAGAATTCTGTCGTCGGTAGTATACGAACTTGCCGATTCATTAGGTAATTCAATCGGAAAAATCCACGTTAAGGATTTAAAACCATATTATGAATAGACTTTCGCGCCCACTTAATTTTTCCTTTCCTTTTTTCTTTTCTAGTCATTCTCGTACTGAGGAGAACCTTTTGTATAATCGATCTTTTATTTTTGTACGAACGCCTTTATCAAGGCAAATAAAGTGGTAAAAGAATCAAAGTGGCGCAATAGAACCCTAACCCCTTCCGAACCCTCCGGCTATTCGCTCATTTACGGGTCATAAGGAATCCCGCCGTTAACCCCGTCACCTTTACTCGGTAGTACCGCGTTGGTCTGACCCCACGTAATAAAGCCACGATAAGGCATAAAATTGGGCTCCCGCTTTGCAGTCGACACGCCATGTTACGTTGGTGTCGCGTTAGGACCGCTCGTCGAAAACGACGTAGCAAAACTCAGCCGAGTACTGCAGGCGTACTCGGCCCCCAAAAGGGAGTTAGCCTCCCGTTTAAAAGGACGTTAGGTAGAGTTAAGTAAGCGGTCGACAGCAAGCGCGAAGCGTTCGCCGTCGTAGGCAATCGTAGGAAGGTCCGACTCGTATCGCGACGATAAATCCGAAAGGGAAAGACGGGGCGGTAGATGACTGCCCCCGAGTACGAGTTCCGAGGTCTGACAAGGCGAGGGGATGGGCCAGAATTTCGTAAACTAAAAGTAGTTGTTAGTTTATTAATAATTTTTTGTGTGGTATGACGTCCTATTTTGTGTTCGTTCCACTGTGCCGAGGCCTGAGCTGGAGATTTCGATCGCGAAGCGCTCTTATGCTCACCCCGGAGGGCGAGTTGCTGAGTGGAGCAACCGCGCCCGGTATGCTTCCTCTTGGGGTGGGGTGTTGTGACGTTGCGGCCCGCCGCTTCGTGGCAGCGCCCCGCCGCCGTCACAAGACGCGGAAATTTGCCAGGACGAGCCAGAGAGGCGACGACGAGATCTCCAGAGGCCAAAAAGTCGATATCGTTTCCGCGTTTTGACTATTCTTTTATTTTCATGTGTAATTATAATGCGCGCGGCGCCTCACCCACACCACGGCGAATCTTCGAGGGAATACCGATAACGAGAGGGGTCCGGGAGGACCAAGGACCGAGGAGGGGTGGCGAGAGCGGAAACTACAGGGATCACGGGCGGCGAGTACAACGCGGCAAGCGTGCGGCGAATGAGGCAGCGATGGACAAGGCCGCCGATAGCGGGGCCTCAGGTACCGGGGAAAACCCGGCCTCAGCAATCTGCCTCCATGAAATACCGGCCCGCGGGGTGACTGATCACCGCCCCGAGGGCAACCGGAGGCACACCGGCACATTATTTCGTGTTTACCGTCAATGTTCTATATTACTTGTAAGTTTCGCCCTACTGTATCTCTCGGAGATACTCGCAGCGCCTTATGCGCGTTATTATACGATAACACAGTACTTCGTTTATTCTGGTGTCCGCGCTATCATTATTCCTTTTTGTTTCATTTCTGACGCTCGCGCGACTGATTATATGATTTGCCTGACCGACCGAAGCCGAATCGGTCTTTATTGTTTTACTTGCAAATTCTTACTGAATAAATTATTTTGATTTATTAATTGGTTGAGTTCGAAACCTTAGTTATGGCGTGTCATCCCGCCGAATATCGCGCCGCCCTTCATCACCCCCGCCCCAGCCCTTAGGTCGAGCTAGCCGATTCCTCGCACATCCGCACGATTCGCTTTGCGTCTCGTGTTGGTTTTCGTTCGCGATTTCGCGGACGCGCGTTGACGCGTCTGGCGCCCAACGGTAAATTCGTTTCGCGAAGTGTCGGAGGTGCGAAAGAATCGTCGGAGAGGCCCGTCATCCCGCTCTCCTTACTCCTTTTGATCCGGCACACGTCCCGGAGCGGTCCGGGAGTGGAAAATTCGTGACAATATATATATATTGTCGGCGGTCGTCGCGCCGGTGGTTCGGAGTTCGCTCTCTCTGCCGCGCCGGCGCCGCCACGAAGCCCTGACGAGTAGGAGGGTCGCGGCGGTGTGCGAAGAAGGGTCTGGGCGCGAGCCTGCCTGGAGCCGCCGTCGGTGCAGATCTTGGTGGTAGTAGAAAATACTCCAGCGAGGCCCTGGAGGACTGACGTGGAGAAGGGTTTCGTGTGAACAGCCGTTGCACACGAGTCAGTCGATCCTAAGCCCTAGGAGAAATCCTATGTCAATGACGGCGTAAACGCCCGTCGGGCGAAAGGGAATCCGGTTCCTATTCCGGAACCCGGCAGCGGAACCGCATACAATTCGGGCCCTCGTAAGAGTGTTCGTCGGGGTAACCCAAAATGACCTGGAGACGCCGTCGGGAGATCCGGGAAGAGTTTTCTTTTCTGTATAAGCGTTCGAGTTCCCTGGAAACCTCTAGCAGGGAGATAGGGTTTGGAACGCGAAGAGCACCGCAGTTGCGGCGGTGTCCGGATCTTCCCCTCGGACCTTGAAAATCCAGGAGAGGGCCACGTAGAGGTGTCGCGCCGGTTCGTACCCATATCCGCAGCAGGTCTCCAAGGTAAAGAGCCTCTAGTCGATATATATATATATATATATATATATAGGTGTCAGAAATAAAAGTATCCAGCCGAATGACTGGGGTAGATTGGGTCAAACTAAAGAGAAAAGTCGTATACCATTTTGCAAAATTCGCAATAGTTAACGAGTTATTAATTAAAACGTCTGAGCGAATGCGCGCACAAGGAGCGATAGAGGCGGGCCTCGGCGGCTGGCTGGGCTGGCACGGTGCCCGGCGCGCGGCGAGCGGTGCAGGTCGAGAGACGAGCGGCGAGCGGGGCGCGGCGCGGCGCGGCAAACGTCGAGCGACAGATGTTATACACTGCGACGAAAAAGTATTAGAGCCTGCCCATACTAAACTTACGATAATTCCTTCGCGTAAACGGGATTTTCCTTCGCGTAAACGGGATTTTGTAGTAACTTACAATAATTTACTCCGCGTAAACGAATGAATTATCGTAAGTTACTACAGAAGTAACGCGCTCGCGTAAACGTAGTAACAGTAGGTAGCACACGTATTGGCTATTGCACAGGCATTGCCGTAACGTCTTACGCCTTAGATAATATTAATTAGTTTAGCTTGAATTATGTGTAATAAAAACATTTAATTTTAGTAAATTTAATTATTTTGCATGTCAAAGTTTACGAGGTTTACCACAAGCCTTACTTTAACTTTTGTTTATGTTATAATAACTTTAATGGTGCGTGTCCACCTGCGAGTAAAACTCTCGAGAGTAGCTCTCGAGATTGATTCTCGCAAATAGACATATTCCTAAAGAGTACCTATAACGGATAATGAATCGCAGCTCTCGGCGAGCGAACTTTTCAAGACCTACTCGCAAATCGACACGACGTTATTTTACTCTCGGAGATCAGCTCGCCAAGCTCGAACGCTGTTCGTATTTTGAGAGCTACATGATGACACAGAGGAACTTATTGAATAATGCGGAAATCATGAACCATTGTAGAATATTACTGTGACAGAAATAAAAGTTTTTATAATTTTTATGTTTTGCGAATAAAGTGCGAAAAATTCATAATTTAAAGAATTAGATAAGAATATTTTTAATACATTCTCTTATTACATGGTCAATAATTAGTAACACTTTAGTTTTACATACTTTGCACGTTTTAGTTACAGCGTTGAAATTAAATACATTTTTAGATCGCAAATTAAGTACATTAAAAAAAAAATTATTAAATATTTACATGTAAAAATCTAACATCAAGGTATTTCGCAAACTGAAAAATAAATAATAATATCGCACTATGTATTACACTTCACAACTTGTAAGTCTGCAGAAACTTTTTATTGTTAGGAGTCTTCAATCTCAAGCTCTCTAATTAAAGCAGATCCAGCACCGAATGTACATCAGCGATCAATCCATTGCTTGACCCAGAAGGTCTTTTTGTTGTTTCAACGACACTATAGCTCAAGTTCAAGCCATAGCCTCCTGAAGTTCGGCCTGTATAAAATCCGAGGCCTCCCTTCTGCTTTCTTAGAGATACACTCTCGGCGGGTTGCCATTAACCCTTCCGAGAGGTGGCGATCAAATAAAAACCGCGGACAATTTTCGGTCGGATTTGAACTCGGATCTTCAGCTCGTTAAAGCAGCGCATATCTTTCTGCGCCATGATCGCCCTTTTCCTTTTTAAAATAATGCTAGTCACTATAGCACCCGCAAGTTTTTTTGTTTACGCGACATTATGATGTCACCACTCTCAGACATCAACTAAAAAAATACGTAAGTGGATACGGTTTTGAGAGAACTCTCCGAAAAAATACTCTTCGGATTTTCGCGAGATGCTCGCGAGAATACAATGTCAGAAAAATTACTCTCAAATGGACAGTGTCAGAATAACTCTCGAGAGATATTCTCGAGAGTTTTAAGGCGCGTGTCCACCTGCGAGTAAAACTCTCCAAAGTAGCTCTCGAGTTATTCTGACACTGTCCATTTGAGAGTAATTTTTCTAACATTGTACTCTTGCGAGCATCTCGTGAGAATCCAGAGAGTATTCTTTCGGACAGTTCTCTCAAAACTGTGTCCACTTACGTACTTTTTTAGTCGATCTCTGAGAGTGGTGACATTATAATGTCTCGTAAACGAAGAGACTTGCGGCTACTATAGTGGCTAGCATTATTTTAAAAAGAAAAAGGGTGTTAAATAACAACAAAAAGACCTTCTGGGTCAAGCAATGGATTGATCGCAGGTGTCGGATCTGCTCTAAATTAGAGAGCTTAAGATTGAAGATTCCCAACAATTAAAAGTTTCTACAGACTTACAAATTGTGAAATGGAATACATAGTGCGATATTATTATTTAGTTTTCTGTTTGCGAAATACCTTGATGTTAGATTTTTACATGTAAATATTAAATATTTTTTTTTTTATGTACTTAATTCGCGATGTAAAAATGTATTTAATTTTAACGCTGTAACTAAAACGTGCAAAGTATGTATAATTAGTTAAGTGTAACTAATTATTGACCAAGTAATAAGAGAATGTATTAAAAATATTATTATTTAATTCTTTAAATTATGAATTTTTCGCACTTTATTCGCAAAACATAAAAATTAAAAAAACTTTTATTTCTGTCACAGTAGTATTCTATAATGGTTCATGATTTCCGCATTATTCAATAAGTTCCTTTGTGTCATCATGTAGCTCTCAAAATACGAACAGCGTTCGAGCTTGGCGAGCTGATCTCCGAGAGTAAAATAACGTCGTGTCGATTTGCGAGTAGGTCTTGAAAAGTTCGCTCGCCGAGAGCTGCAATTCATTCTCCGTTATAGGTACTCTTTAGAAATATGTCCATTTGCGAGAATCAATCTCGAGAGCTACTCTCGAGAGTTTATTCTCGCAGGTGGACACGCACCATTAAAGTTATTATAATATAAACAAAAGTTAAAGTAAGGGTTGTGGTAAACCTCGTAAACTTTGACATGCAAAATAATTAAATTTACTAAAATTAAATGTTTTTATTACACATAATTCAAGCTAAACTAATTAATATTATCTAAGGCGTAAGACGTTACGGCAATGCCTATGCAATAGCCAATACGTGTGCTACCTACTGTTACTACGTTTACGCGAGCGCGTTACTTCTGTAGTAACTTACGATAATTCACTCGTTTACGCGGAGTAAATTATTGTAAGTTACTACAAAATCCCGTTTACGTGAAGGAATATCCCGTTTACGCGAAGGAATTATCGTAAGTTTAGTATGGGCAGGCTCTAATACTTTTTCGTCGCAGTGTATAACATCTGTCGCTCGACGTTTGCCGCGCCGCGCCGCGCCCCGCTCGACGCTCGTCTCTCGACCTGCACCGCTCGCCGCGCGCCGGGCACCGTGCCAGCCCAGCCAGCCGCCGAGGCCCGCCTCTATCGCTCCTTGTGCGCGCATTCGCTCAGACGTTTTATTTAATAACTCGTTAACTATTGCGAATTTTGCAAAATGGTACGAGACTTTTCTTTTCAGTTTGACCCAATCTACCCCAGTCATTCGGCTGGATACTTTTATTTCTGACACCCTGTATATATATATATATATATATATATATATATATATATACAGGGTGCCCCAGAATTCTTGGTACTTTTCTCATATTTAGATAGAGCGAGCCAAACTGAGTCGAAAAGTCATGTACCATTTTGCAATTTTCGCAATAGTTGACGAGTTTATTAATGATTAAAAATCGACGTATTAGCCCGCCTTCCGCCAAATCCAAGCGCGCGGCGAGATGCGGCCGCCCCGCGGTCGGCGCGTAACGCCGGGCCTCTGTCCTAAGCGATGATATAGTTTCTCGCCTTTTTTAAATAGAAATAAAATTTTCTAACAACATAGAAAATTTTTTTGTGCGTACGTATGTACATATGTGTGCACATGCATACACAGGAAAATATCAATTCTACTGCTTAAAAAAGCGATTACTTAATTTACCTTTTTTTTTTAGTAAGTAACGGTTGTCTTTAAGCAAGAATATTTTCTTGATAATAGTTTTAAAATGTACAAATTTTAGAAAGAGTTTTTATTATGTACTCGAAAGAAGAATTTATACTTCTTCAAAAAACATAATAAAATTTTATTAAAAAAAGTTAAAATAATAAATAAAATAATATGAGGACCCTCGAGATTAAAATAGGAGAAGGCTATGAGGGTCAGACGCAGATCACAGTGCGTAATATCAGAAATAAGTGATTTATTCGTCGTTTTGATACATTACATCAATCCGTACGTTTCGGCTCAGTTTTGAGCCATCTTTAGCGGTAGTTACAGAAATTAAGTTACACGTTCTCCGTACCGTATGGTGAGTTTACTGATTCAAAATATCAGAAACATAGACCAATTGATCCATATCTGTATATTTGTTCAATTAATGTTGAGATATTAAAAAGATCCCTTAAGAAACTCACCATTCGGTCTGAAAAACGTGGAATACAGAGCCATGTATACATAATGAATACTTTCTGCGAGAAGACTTGACAATCTTTATCGACACGACACATGCACAGCAATGATATGAAAGGTCTTGCAAGAAGAGGCATGTCGTAGATCAACACACCGGCAAGGATTATAACAAAGCACGATTTGACACCGTCTCAAAATGACACGGATTTCTTGCATCATGCATATGTCACGGTTTTGAGCAAATTGTAATCCATGCTCGTAAACTTTGGTCGTTGGCAAATCGGGGATTTACTATTGGTACATGCTATATTGTGACGGTGTCAAATCGTGCTTTGTTATAATCCTCGCCGGTGTGTTGACCTACGACATGCCTCTTCTTGCAAGACCTTTCATATCATTGCTGTGCATGTGTCGTGTCGATAAAGATCGTCAAGTCTTCTCGCAGAGAGTATTCATTATGTATACATGGCTCTGTATTCCACGTTTTTCAGACCGAATGGTGAGTTTCCTAAGAGATCTTTTTAATATCTCAACATTAATTGAACAAATTTACAGATATGGATCAATTGGTCTATGTTTCTGATATTTTGAATCAGTAAACTCACCATACGGTACGGAGAACGTGTAACTTGTCTTCTGTAACTATTGCTGAAAATGGCTCCAAACTGAGCCAAAACATACGGATGGATGTAATGTATCAAAACGACGAATGAATCAGTTATTTCTGATATTACGCACTGTGATCTGCGTCTGACCCTCATAGCCTTGACTTTTCCTATCAAAATAATTAACAAATTGAATTTTTGTTTTAATTTTGTATTCTTAACTGAAGAACTGAATAATTAGAATGTAGAATATTATTTATTTTAAGTAATATTATCAAGAAAACATTTTTTGTAAAGATCATTGTTACTTAAAAGAAGAGAAAACTGAGTAATTGGTTTTCTTAGCACTAGAATGATATTTTTTTACGTGTGCGTATACGGCACGCCATTTTACTATTTAATATTATCATAAAAATTTTATCAAATTTAATCGATACTTAAAGAAAAGAAATTATTATTATGTCTAGACATACTTATAATTTATCGAATTATTATTAAGCTATAATTGAAAATGCAGAATTACAATTATGTCTAGACAAAATATTAATTCTGAATTTATTTTACGTTATGACAAAAAATTTTCGGGAATTAATATTATGTACATAATTGTAATTCCCGAATTTTATTTATGTACGCAATTTTAATACTTGAATTTCTATTATGTACACACAATCGTAATTCAGGAATTACTTTTTTTTTTGGTAAGTAACGGGGTTCTTTAAGAAAGAATATTTTCTTGATAATAATCTTAAAATGTATTCATCACAAATTTTAGAAAAAGTCTTTATCATGTACTGGAAAAAAGAATTTATACTCCTTCAAAAAACGTTATACTATTTTATCAAAGAAAAGTCAAAATAATAAGCAATTGGGAGAAAATATTCATATCTGATCATATATGATCATATATGAATGGCCATATATGGTCAGATATGGAAATTGGCCAGATCTGAGGATGTATGATCTGGTATTATTGTATATGTTAATATCTGATCAGGTATGATCAGGTACGAACTATATATTTATCAGGTATGGACATATATTTTTGAGTAAGTTTCAAAAAATTGTTATACATTTTCAAAAATTATTTTTTAAAAGTGTGCCACTTTATTATAAAGGTAGACTCCACGATACAACTAATACAAAAATTGTGCCGTTCCATAGTGCGAAACAGCTAGTGTCGTGTCTTTTGATGCCGTTCTTATAACACTGTTTGTCAAATTTTAAATACGAGAAACAGGTCCCATCGAATGCCATCTATCGAATACTTTTGAGATGCGACATCTGATCTGATCATATATAATCTTATATGACTATATAGTTCCATATATGATTATATATGCTCTATATATGGGTATGTAAAACTTATATCTGTTCATATCTCATTTATATATCGGGAAAAAATGGAAGAGATCTGAACAGATCTCATCAGATCCAATCCACTCAGATCTGGTTTGATCAAAATATTGGCCCTATCTGATTAGATCCAATCAGACATGAGTAGATCTGATCCGATCCTAAAGGATAGAGTCAGATATGTAACGAGAATAATATAATCTATTATATCTGCTCAGATCCAATCAGACATGAGTAGATCTGATCCGATCCGGTGTCCATCCACTGCAGAAAATTGTTGTTTTCAAATGTTATTTTTTAAATGTGCCACTTTATTATAAAAGTGGACTCTACGATACAAAAGTTGTGCCGTTCCACGATTTACATAACTTGGCGCAACTTAGCACGACACTGCCGTGTCTGATACCGTTCTTATACCACTGTTCATCAAATTTTAAATACGAGAATCAGATTCTGTCGGATGCCATCTATCGGATACTTTGAGATGCAACATTATAATTTGATCATATATAATCTTATATGACTATATAAGTTTATATGTAATTATATTATTTTATCAGTTTAAAATATAAGGTATGTTTGCAAAATAATTTAAAAGATTTATGTTTTATATATACATATACACATTAATCTTTTATATTTATCTATTATTAATTAATTTTGCACGATACTTTTTTAATGGAATATTTATAATAAATTCTAAATATGGTGTCGAAATTAACAATTATTATTAAATTAGCAGAGATTATATTTATTATATAATGTTAATGTTTCAAAAAAAAAATTGAGAAAACTGTTTTTAATATAAAAATTAATTGATTTTTTGACCAAAAATCATTTAAAAGCTTTCCCTTTACAAAGTTAATATTATATTTGATATAATAATGTCCAACATTGGGTGTAAAAATTAATAATGGACGATTTGAGAACAAAATTTTTATAAGTTCTATACTGGCGAGATCTGCTCAGATCCGGCAAGATCGGAAGAGATCTGATTGGATCAGCAACACAACTTTGTAAGTCAAGATTGGACTTATCTGGTGAGATCAAGATATGTCTGACTAGGTCTGCTCAGATCCGACAAGATTTAAGGCATAATGTCTGCTCGTACTTCAAGAGATCTAAAGCAATCAGATAATGTCCGATTAGATCGGAAGAGATCCGATTGGATCTGCGATTCAATATCGAACGGCAGCAATGGTCAGATCTGGTAAGATCGGATTATAGTTCAGCATATCTGGCTGCATGTGATTAAATATGGCCATGCAGATCTGGCGAGATAAAATTGTATCCAATCAGATCTGATTTTACTTGAATTTCAGATCTCGTTGTATCTCATTTTATCAAATCAGACATGGTCAGATCTCCTCCATTTTTTTCTGGGTATGTTGATATACTGTCAGATATGAATATTTTTCCCGGACATTTTATTCGCGGATATAAAAGTCCGGGAAAAATATTCATATCTGACAGTATATCAACATATATAAATGAGATATGAACAGATATAAGTTTTACATGCCCATGTATAGAGCATATATAATCATATATGGTTATCTATCGCCATATATGATCAGATCTTGTGTCATGTATAATGTACGATCTGATCATATATGGCGATAGATAATCATATATGATTATATATGCTGTATATATGGGCATGTAAAACTTATATCTGTTTATATCTCATTTATATATGATTATATATATATCATATATGTTTATATATGTTCATATATTGTCAGATATGAATATTTTTTCCCGGGAAATCAAATTTTTGTTTTTATTTTATATTTTTAATTGAATAGTTAAACAATTAGAATTTAGAATATTATTTGTTTTAAGTAAAGAGAGTGATGAGTGTATTTTAAGGTTATTATAAAAATGAAATATTCTTTGCGAAAATGACCGTTAAAAGAAGGGAAACGGAGTAATTGGTTTTCTTAGCACTGGAATGATATTTTTTGAGCATTTCGAACAGTTTTGCATTAAAATATAAAAATATTTTAATGCAAAGTGGATTAGACCTACTGGGGACACTACTTAAAAAAAAATGCGCCATGCTATCTACCGCAAGGTGGTGTGGAAATGATAGCGCTCTATCATTTTCTTGCCACAGATAAAAAAATTATTTTTTGGCTCGCAATCTTATATCGCGATTGCTATTCATGCACAATTCACACGCAAAAAATATCATTCCAGTGCTAAGAAAACCAATTACTCCATTTCTCTTCTTTTATCGGTCATCTTCGCAAAGAATATTTCATTTTTATAATAATCTTAAAATACACTCATCACTCTCTTTACTTAAAATAAATAATATTCTAAATTCTAATTGTTTAACTATTCAATTAAAAATATAAAATTAAAACAAAAATTTGATTTGCTTATTATTTTGACTTTTCTTTTATAAAATAGTATAACGTTTTTTGAAGGAGTATAAATTCTTTTTTCCAGTACATGATAAAGATTTTTTCTAAAATTTGTAATGAATACATTTTAAGATTATTATCAAAAAAATATTCTTTCTTAAAGAACCCCGTTACTTACCAAAAGAAAAAAAGTAATTCCAGAATTACGCGATTGTGTGTATATAATAAAAATTCAAGTATTAAAATTGCGTACATAAGTAAAATTCGTGAATTACAATTATGTACATAATTTTAATTCCCGAAAATTTTTTATGTTATAACGTAAAATAAATTCAGAATTAATATTTTGTCTAGACATAATTGTAATTCTGCATTTTCAATTATAGCTTAATAATAATTCGATAAATTATAAGTATGTCTAGACATAATAATACTTTTTTTTCTTCAAATATCGATTTAATTTGATAGAATTTTTATGATGATATTAAATAGTAAAATGGCGTGCCGTATACGCACACGTAAGTAGATATATCAATAAGAGATCTACCCCGGGAGCTCCGAGGGGGGAGCGTGGCGGAAGGAAGGACTCGATGGCGAGGGGTCTGCCGGGGGAGGGGCGACTCGTTGGTGAAGGGGAGCGGGGGGAGGACGACTCGTTGGTGAGGGGGAGCGGGGGGGTCGGCGAGCGTGTCGGGACATGTTTGTTAAATATTAATAAACATATCGTATTACAAAGGCGCCGTTTGGCTGTTGAAATTTTATCGGCGAATATAAACAAAACAGCGAGTTAGACACTTGACTCTGCAATGATCTCACCTTTCTAGAACATGCGAGCCGCCATTCGGTTACGGCGTCTCACTACAAAAGCGAGCGCCTATGGCAGGCGGCTATAATTTATGACCTGCCACTAGCGTGACACCGCGGTCCTTTTCACTTTTCTTCGTAGGAAGAGCCGCTTATCGTTGTTTTGCGGCGCCATTCGATTATGACGTTGCGCGTTATTTTTTTTTCCTTCTTTTCTTCGTCTTCCTCTCGAAAAGGACCGTCTTCTCGTTCGCGTTCTCTCTCGCGCGCGTTTTTTCTCGCTCCCGTCCCACGTTCGCGTTCTCTCTCGCGCGCAGTCTCTCGCGCGCAGTTTCTCTCGAAAAAGACCGTCTTCTCGTTCGCGTTCTCTCTCGCTCGCGCCCTTTTGCTCGCGTTTCTTTTCATTATAATAAATAATTGGGAGAAGGAAAGATAATTTTAGATACAGTGATATGCATTTTAATATATGTATATATATGAACATACTTCCGGACCTATATATATATATATCGAGAAATAAAGGTATACATATATATATATATATATATATATATATATATATATGTGTATACCTTTATTTCTCATGTAATGCATCGTGTACAATATTATCTGCAGCATACGCCAACAGTTCACAATCAATAATTGAATTCTTATCATAATTACAATTAAGCATTGTTATTGACTGTAACTGGCAATGATTATAATCGTAGCAGCGATTATACTCGTCGTGACGAATCGTCACCCCATTTTTCGACCAACGATTCTTGGTCATTTTTAAATTGATGTAATTTTAGATGCTTATAATATAAGCGTCTTGATTAAATAATAAAATTTATTGCGAAAAATATTACCTCAGCCAGGGTTCGAACCTGGAACCTCCCTCATTCCGTATTCCGTATTCATTCCGTATTCTTATCATAAAATTCACGCAAGATTCTAACTGCATTACGTTTATCGGTGATACAATTTTGACGTAAAATGATTACAAATTGTTTAAATTTTTTACTTACGCCATGAACATTTTGGCATAGTTGAAAATACACATTCTCGACGCAATGTTCTAGTTCGAACAAAAAAAGTACGGTTGACGGTTTCATGTACAAGCTGGTGTCGCACGAGGCCAATTTTACAATATTTGCGTCACGTATTTTAACGAGTTCCAGATCTCGAAACGCTAGCGATGATGGTCCTGCATGCGATGGTGACTGCACGAGTTGCTGAATATCCGCACGTCTTTCGATGAACGTCACCCACGTTGCATG